>NC_092819.1:18650000-18802500 GCF_023375885.2 Dermacentor andersoni
TATTTTGTCATGCAACACTAAAAGTTTTTCACAATCATTCCTGCCGCGAACCTCGCGTGACTGGAACCATCTTGCCGCCGAAGTTGTAGGCCTTATTAATTATGAACAGTTCCGTGAAGCCTTAGCTAATATTGTATATACCGGTGCCATTTAAACACTCATGTAACCAACTGTCTTTGTCTTCTTTTTGTATTTACCACTCCCCCTCTGTAATGCCCTTGGCCCTGAGGGGTATAATAAATGAAATGAAAAAAAAAATACTCTGCGGACACGCAGAATTGCTACTAATAGCGGCACAACTTGTCGAGGTGCCCAAATGAAACACGTCAAGCGTCTCAAGATGCTGGCTTCTGCGCAAGAAATTCATAAAGCCGCTTGTCGACGTATGCGTTCGTGGCGTAATACCTACGCCTCAATCCACATGGCATTCGTTTTTTACCGCCTGAACGCAATATTGAACAGATGGACGTTATCTTTTGACTCAGGCTGCAAGCAGTCTGGCGTAGTCTGTTAGTATATAGGCACTGTGATGTTAAAGGCCGATATGTGCATGAATATTTTGTGGAAATGGTTGTGAAAGTACGTGATGTGTACAGCACGATTGACTGCGATGAAGAGGTGATGTGAATATTGGACGCTTTAACAGACAAAACGAGTGTAATCTGTGATCACAAACCCCTTTTAGGCTTATAGCCAAGCTGGAAATTAAAAAAAAATAAGAAACGGCAGATGCCACGCCCTGTGGGAATCGATGTTATGCGAACCAACCTAACACCTCCCAGGTTAGTCTACCAAGTCAACGAAACGACCATGAGAGCCCCAGACGCAGGCGGTTGTTTCATGACCTACATAACACGCATGTCATGACATTCATGCCATAACCTATCATTTATGTTCGTCGTACACTCTTGTCATGCTATGCCAATTTTTGTACATACGAAGTTAACGTAACGACCATGAGAACATCAGGACGTAGGTGGCTGTATCATTAACCTACATGACATAGATGTCACGGTATAAATGTCATGAACGATCAGTTATATTCGTCATACAATGCTGTCATACTGTGCCAATTTTGGTACCTATCAAGTTAACGAAACGACTATAAAAGCACCAAGACGCGCCTAGGCGGCTGTTTCATGACCTACATGACATGCACGTCATGATATCCATGCCATGACCGGTCATTTATGTTCGTCATACACTCTTGTCTTACTATGCCAATTTCGGCACATAACAAGTTAACGAAACGACCGTGGGAGCACAAAGACGTAGGCGGCACGGAGTAGTAGGCGGTTAGATTGATACTGTCAAAGTGGCAAATGTTCGCCAATAAATGTTTCGCATTTAAAAGCGTCCGTGGCGTAATGGTTTCAATGTAGGGTTTCTGTGCTAGAGGTGCTGTTTTCGAATCTTACCGGTGGTTGATTATAATAATCTTTATTTATTTATTACAGATTACTTTGTTGAAAATGACGAATTGAGTTGAATGACTTAATTGGATTGGTGTGGGACATCAAACCAAACTCTTTTAGCACTCTTCTAGAACCATTCCTTATCAAATATCTATATTGAAGTCTCCAACGATGACCACACGGGTAGTGTCATCACGGCTAACCCACGACAAAGTGCGTGGTCACGAAGTTCTCGATATCGCACTTAGATGTACCTGGAGATACATACACAGCGGATATCGCAATTTCGTCTTTAGTTTGTACGGCAAAGACATCCAGACAGTCGGTGGTATTGCCTTCTTGCGAGTCGAGGGTGTGTGGTCGTACATACATATTAACGCGACAGCGCGTAGCAGAAAATCTGGTGTCGGCGTCCGTCGTCCCGCGTCCGGCGTCAGCCGTCGCATCGGTAAACATCATTCCTAATTAAACCGTGCATTCGCAACCACGCAGGCCCTCCGTGTAGTGCAAAGAAGTTACTGCAGTGACTGATTTTTTCAAAGTATATGCATCAGAAAAATCGTAAAGTACGACTTGCACAGAACTTAGAGACATGATCACCTCGGATTGTAATTTGAACATACGAGAAAACATAATTCTGTTACGCGGGAACTCAAACACAAGCCCCATTTTACGCGACAGCGTTTTTCAGCTGCCGTTTGAAGTTTGTCTTAGTAGGAGCGGCGCGACCCTCTCGGTTTCTTGCACACCATCAAAAAATTGTACGTCGAATCTCCTCAGAGACTGATGCGTGAGCATTTGGCAGTAACGACGTGGTACTGAGTGGTCGTGCCCTGGTGTGCTTGGTAGAATTGCGAGAACGACCGTGAAGGAATCGTGAAACGGAGAAGCGCGGTTTCAACACCGAATTGTCAAGTGAGACTTGCACGAGACGACGTAGAAGGGGCGAGTAGAAGTAATGACGGGTGAAATGACGAGGGAGACGTAGGAAATGAAGGAAATGTATGCGTCTTTCCCTGGAACGTCGGTATCGGGCGGCCTCGGCACGGCGTCGTTCCTGTTGTTTGTTGCGCTCGGCAGCGTGTTGCTGTAGTTTCCCGACCTGCGCAGAGTCGTTAATTTGTTCCTGGCTCTGATTACTCTGCATTACTGCGTTTCCGTTCTTCTTCACTAAGCTGCTGCGGTCGTCTTGGCACCATTAGGGTAAACGCGACAGCGCTGCGGTGACACGAACTGCTGCGGAAGGTGGCGCAACGTGAACTGATGAGGCAACCAAGCTATACTGCAGGTGGCGCCGCCAGGTGCGCTGATGACGTTCCGATCCGAAGCCGCGGCTGCTCCACACTTGCGACACGTGCCTGATAGTACACGTTATACGTGGTCACAGAGACGCGCTCATGCCACTGCTCGCGCGATCGTGGTCTTTATCTTCCGCAAGTGGCTGGCTCTGTCTTGAAAGCGATCGTCTTACGCGAACGAGGGACGGACGGACAGTTTTCTCGTTGGGTAACCATAGAAATGCTTACGCATTTACAAAAAAAGAACCACAAAGCTCACCATTGTGCACACTGTTCGTTGCCAGCGTCTCCCGGTAAACATTACGGCTACTTACGCTGCAGTTCCCGGGAAGCGTGAGAAGCAATCGGGGATCTTCGAATGCTATCGCGTTGCGCTCTTAATGGCGAAGCTTAAGCGTGCTCCAGATTTTCGTCATTTCAGTATATGACAACGCCTCCTACTCGCGAGTCCGTGTGCTGTTCACAAAAGGTTCCAGTATGGACGACCGCACGCCAAGTTTCATCCTAGACGCCAGCGCTCGTTTCTCCCCTGGCGGAACGATTTCATCTCCAACGGGTGTAGGTTTCCGCCGCCGCTTCCCTTAGCGGTCGCGCCCGCGTTCAGTTCGCGCTGCGCGCGAAACGTCTCTTGTTTGCGACGGTGCCTCTTCGGATGACCGGAAATTATTATTGTGTTGTTAACTGTCACGACGGCAATGTAAACACAAAGGGTTGATGCCACCAGTGAAATTTTGCCGATTCACAAGAAAATGGTACGAAAAAAGCAGACGACACGCATGGATTACTGCGGTGCGCCGAGCGAAGTAAACAACTGACAAACGAAGCGAGCTCGTTCATTGATCACTCCTGAGTGTACGACGGTTTTTATATGTAACCCACATGAATTTAATAATTACTCGGTACATAATCCTATCATTCATATAAAAACTTTAAGTTGTTCGACGAGTGCTTGTCCTGTCTTCTTTCTCGAGTTTCGTTTATGTGTGCGCTGCCCAAGAATGGAAACCACTTCTGTTGTATGCACTAGTAGTGGCCAAAGTTCACGCGTGCCGAGAAATTGAATATATGCACGATGCATTGAACATGACCGGAGTTCATTCCCGCTTCACCACTGCACCGATCGATCGAGTTACTGGACGATACACACCCGCGTCTTGGTCGCGCCGGCATTGCTGAAGCAGAAATGATTACTAATACTTTCAACTTCGGTCTCTTGAGCACTGTTAAAAAATGGCCAAGCTGTCTACATTGCTGCTTCTATTCCATATTGTAGGGGACGCACTAGTTAAAGTTGTGTGCGCATATCGTACTTGTGCTATGCAGCGATATATCTTGTTTATTTCCGCACAGTGTCGATGGAAGTCCGTTGTCGCCATCAGAGACAACACGGATTTGTAGTAAACATGTTGTGAGAAACTGCAAAAATGACTTTAGCTCGTATGTGCCGTATGTATGTGCCGCATCGTATGTGCTGATGATTTTTCCGGCGGTACATACGATGTCGTTTCCAATCACCTGCTCAGCGTCACTTACATGGTTAAGCAGACGCTGCCCTTTCGCCGCATTGCAGCCATAAAAATAATCGTCAAGCGTACCGAACTTCTTAAAGGCAAATAGAAGCGTGTACAGTCTGTTTCACACTTAGGGGAAAACTCGGAACGTATTGCATCGCGATGCGGCAAGCAATGGAGTCGTGCGGTGGCAGCAGCTCGAGCAGGCGCAGACGCTCGAGGGGCGGAGTCGTGATCTGCGTCGTCTGCTACGGCGGCGCGCGCTGGCCGCATTGTTGCGAAGCGTGTTACTGTCAGGGGCAGTGCACGTATATTTCTTCACTGTGTGTGCTACCGTAATAAGCAGCGACAAGACGCACCAAGATGTGCGCGCAACGTGTTCAGTCTTTGTTTGACTCGAAAGGAAAACAAAGCACTCAACAATGATAACTATGGGAGTCGAACACGATGAAACAAACGAATACGATTAAATGAATGTTTTAGGTTCAGACAATGAGCTGGAAATAATTTTTCTCGACAATCATTTGCTGCACCAGACAGACTCTGCCCGCCGGCGGGGACATGGACACGTCACGCTCGGAACTTCAGTTAGCATCTCGTCATGTCCCCAGCGGCAGCGATGACAGCGCTCATCCTGGAAGGCAGTGAAGTGCGGAATGACTTGATCAGGTATGAGTTCATTCGCAGCGCGTCTCAGTCGCTGACGATGGTGGATCGAAGCCTATCCTCGGGCGACTGATAGAGGGGGTGGTGCGCCAGCGATACTTTCAACGAGCCCCAGACGTTTTAAATGATGTTGGCGCCCGGGGATTGAGGCGGCCACTCCAAGAGAGTAACTGCGCGCTCTTCTAGCAGTTGTTGCACAACACGAGCAGTGTGGATCGGCGACCTATCGCGTTAGAATATATAGTCGCCTTCCAGAAACGGGCCGTCAAGAATGTATGGAATCAATAAGTCGTCTATGACTGCCCTGCAGCGATGAACTTACCTTCGAGGCGTATCAGTTGGCGTCGCACAACGCATATTAAAGAATACCGGCTCATTTCACGCCGTAACGATGAGATCGGCACCCTGCAACTGACAGTAGAACGTTTCCCGACAATGCGGCCAGCGCGCGCCGCCGTAGCAGACGACGCCGTTCAACATCCCGCCCCTCGAGCACCTGCGCGAGCTGCTGCCGCCGCCTGACTTAAGCGCTCGCCGCATCGCGATGCAATGCGCTCCGAGTTTTCCCCTAAATGTGAAACAGTCTGTACGCCGCCCTTCGAAGGAAATCTCCAACGCGCACACGCGTAGGCACACACCGCACGCGGCGCGAAACGTGCCCAAACACGCGCAGTGCAGGAGGCAATCAAGGCGGCGCGAACGAGAGATGGGAGAGGGGTACCACCCGCTAATAGAATTTTGCTTCGCGTGCGGCGCTCTCAACGCCGGCGCAGCAGCGCCGCTCTCGGTGCCGTTCTTGTCCATACCCATCGACTTGAAACAATGAATAGTGATTGGTTTAATTCAATTATTATTATTATTATTATTATTATTATTATTATTATTATTATTATTATTATTATTATTATTATTATTATTATTATTATTATTAGGGATGGAGGGCTCGAAGCTTGCTTCACCTCCGCCGCGGGTCGTCCCGGTATTACACTATCTCCAGGGTCGGCGCACGCAGGTTTTGCCCACGAAGAACAAAAATGCACGGAACCGTGACCATGAACAGCTTCGCTGTAATATGTGTGGAAGGGTAGACAAATACGGCTCCACTGTAAAACTACCTTCACAGCGCGCACGGCGCAGATGCGGCTTAGCCTCCGGCTCCGAGCCACGGAACTCCCTTCAATAGAAGGCGTTATAGGCGCTGTAGATTCAACGCAGTCGCTAAGGAGATACGTGTCCTGTTATAGGGTGTCCCAGCTAACGTTAGCCAAGCTGTTCCAAGAAATAAAAGTAAATAAAAAAAACGGACTGCAAGACACTATCTTAAAGCCTAAGGTGTCGCCAGAACTCTGACGACCGAACACTTTCGGTTTTAATATCTTATCTTTATGTTGAGCTTTTAATTTCCTTCTCTCGGCACAGTTTGGCTAACGTTAGCAGGGTCACTTGGTATAATCACGTTGATAAATAAAAAGCTGTTCACATAAATCATCAAGAAATATCGTGCGATAAGAAAGGGATCCGCGGTTGCTGTAAGGGCGCAGGCTCATTTCCCAACCGTGTCGCTCCCGAAGAAAGCCAAGAGCCGTGCTAGGGGAACGCTTGTGCCTATTTCAACGAACCGCTAAGTGCCCAGTGGTAACGGGAATTCAGCCCACGACCTTTCGCAGCCGAGGCGGGCTCCCTACCACGGGCACGTACGGATGTGGCTCTAGGTGCACCATCCATTGCGCCTAAATATTCAAGCGATAAATAAATGAATGAATAAATAAATAAATAAATAAATAAATAAATAAATAAATAAATACACCAGAAAGAAAATTCACATTATTTGTAATAAGCTGCAACAGCTCACTACTTATACACCCAACAGCTTGTATGGTTTGGTACGCTAGCTGGATAATTTCTTTTTTTTTATACAGCGGCTGTAGTTTTGGTTTGTGCCTCAGTTGCCATTTCGGTACGTCATGTGTCTGTGAGTGCGTGCGTGCGGCCATGGCTACCTGATGGTACAAGGCCAACGAGTGCATTATGACATCTTAGCGTGGCGCCTGTTGCATTATTATTTCTCGACTTTCTTTTAGGTGTTTGTATATAGGAGACCAACTGACGCCAGTTACTCTTTCCTTGGTCGTACAATAAAAAGCAACAGGTCCTCTCTATACACCTCTATACCCCACTGCAATGCCACGTGGGCGCTGTGGATAATATGAATACATAAAATGCTACAAAACTTATAAACATACAAAGTGCCCTCTAGTAATAGAAACAAGTGCATTACACTGCCCCAAACAATTTGCATTGTAAATCAGAACGCCAGTCACGAAAACGTTCTCTTTGCTTGAAAGCTAATTATTTCTTACATCGCGTCGTCACCGAAATATACCAAGCAACACTAAGCCAAATGTCAATACGTCTCGCGAGTAAAAGTTTCCTTCGTTCATTTCTTTAACAAACTCCCGGTTTTTGTAGTTGAGCCGCGTACCTAACCTGGAAACCTCGAGGCACTTCGCCACACGGCAAACGCTTCGCTAGACCCTGGCTACAGCATACCTGACGCTATACAGCCATAGGAGCTGTTAAACGCAACACATACACAGTGTGCCTGTAATCTCGTCGCACGGCGAGGCAGGGCCGTGTGATGGCGTCAGGCAGGGATGAGGCCTGGCGTGTGAACCACGGCACGTCCACATGTCTCGACAACTACATGCGACTCACACCGTTTTAACGAATAGAGTTAACCAATAATTTTCCGCAGCAGCAAAACTCAGCAGGCGTTTCGGGAAGCTATCACTCGACAGGGTCAATCATCCTGCCATGGTTAGCACCCAATTTTTCCTTGTCGCAACAACGTAGCACGATTCTTGTGGAACGAATGAATAACATGGGCATTCTTCCTAAGTTCCTAAGTTCCTAAGTACGAGTTTTCGAGGCTGTTTTCTCGCCGAGAGGCCGCAAGCCCGCTGATCTAAGGTTATGGGTTGTGGCGCAAGCTCAATATACAGGCGCTCCCGGCGGGAAGCTCGGCGAGCTTATTCGATGTCGTCCCTTCGAGGCACAAATACTCGTCGCGACGAGGAGGAAGGACGGCGATGATGAAGACTTTCGGCAGCAAGTAAGGCACACGAGGTGCGGCGCGAAAGAGCCCCGAAGGGTTGAACGCTGCGCGGCAACCGACACTGTCTTCTCGGTCGCGAAACGCTGCTGCGCTTGTTTATCACGCAGGCCTGCGCGGCGGCGTCGACGAATACACGAGCGTTGCGACAGCGCTATCATTTTCTGGGTCATCCCTCGTATAACGTGCGCGCATATGTGAAAGCAGGGTTTTCGATACTCTGCCTCACCAATTTCATGCAGTGTGACTAGAGCTACTGCATCGTATGAGCCAAAAGCGCAGAGCAGGGCTCGCCCATTTTGCGCTACTAAGCCTGCCACGAAGCTTCCGCTAACGCGGCGACGCACGGAGAGCAATCAGAGGCGCGCAATCAGAAGGCGATCAGAGGCGGACAACGCTAGGCAACGAAGGAACCTGTCCTGTGGCGCTTTTTGGTTAGATGACGCAGCGCATTGGTTTCGCTGCACTGCAAGGAATTACTGAGGTACAGTATACATTGCAGGGACGAAAAAAGGAGCGGGTACAGAGCGGCTGAGACGTGATATAACGACGGGCGCGACACGCTGGGTGAGCGGGGTGAAATGCAAGCCGGGCCGACATGAAGGCGCCCGCACCTAAAGAGCAAGCCGTGCCTGAAGGAATGTTATGCGACATGGGCATGTGAGCTACAGGAGATGAGCATGAAAGCGAGCCAAAGAGACCCAGTGTCGATCCAAGAAGTCTAGTTCACATGTAGCGAAAAATGCACGCTTTGCTCAACATTTGCAGACTTTCTTTATGCGTAAGCATTTCTATGCCTACCAAACGAGGAAAAGAATTTGTCCGTCCGTTTGTCCGTCCGTCACGTAAGGAGATCGCTTTCGATATATGGCCCGACACAGTGAGAAAATTGGCCTTCACACTGCCTCTCGCTTCAACGCGAACTGAGGGGCGAGAACATAGCGCGCACGAAGCTATCAGCATTTGCTGCACTGTGTCCCCATCGCAGATCACCTTTAAGATAGGGGCCCACGTGGCCGCGCCACGCGCAGGAGCGCGGTTGGTCACGGTCGATAATGATTGGATGCGGATGGATAAAGCGTCTGAATAAGAGGATCGCAACTGGTCGGGTTTCTACATGGGCGGACCGGGCGGCGCCGTCGGCGAGGCCAATACCAGCAAATGACGATCCTTGGATCGTGTCCGTGCGCATCGATGGCACAGAAAGCCACTAAAGCGTTATTGCAGTACCTCAAGACGACAGGTCTTGGCGACCGTTTGCAGACTCGGTCCGAACCTTCAAATCTGCACGAAACTGCGCCCTCTTCCCTCTCTTCATCCCTATACCCCCTTTCCTCAGTGCAGGGTAGCAAACCGGACGTGCGTCTGGTTAGCCTCGCTCCCTTTCATCTCTCTCTCTCTCTCTCTCTCTCGGGGTGAAAAGAGGGCACGCGCCTGGTGTGCCGTCACCTAGCAAAGGCACTGCTTACTGCAGCCTAGCGTTATCTGAATTCAGAAAGTTCCGCAAAAACGGCCTCTATCGCGCGAACTGAGAGAGAGAGAGAGAGAGAGAGAGAGAGAGAGAGAATGAAGAGGAAAGGCAGGGAGGTTAACCAGATATTAGTCTCCGGTTTGCTACCCTACACTGGGGATGGGGGATAGGGGTTAGAAAGATGACAGAGATGAAAACGCTAAATAAAGGGAAAAAAAAACACAAAACGTGGAGACACACACACGAAAGGCGTTCCAGTTAAAGTTGTTCACATAGGCCGGTAGATCGCAAAAAGCGCAAAAGCGCTTGCACGGCCTTCTTCTGTGACGGTAGGTCGTTTCGATGTTGTAGAGCTGAAATTCATTCGACACGCGGTATGGTGTGCCAGCGTTACAAGGCTTACACCGTGGCCTACGTCGGGAGTAGCTTACAAGGCAATCTCCGGCACTGATTACAGATCTAATGAGCAAGGGTAAAATATCAGTGGATGCCATCGCAGGTAGGAATTGAAGGAAATGAGAAAGTTGACGCTCTTGCACGCCTATAGCGTTTACATGCGTCCCAATATCGAGAGCGCTAAGCATTCTCTCAGAAGTCTAAGGATGCACTGCGCAATCAATTTAGGGCGATCCACCAGACTCCACACCAAGTCTATGTGACCCATGGACTTACTCGCGAAGAAGCAATGATGTTGTACCGCATCAGAACCGACTAAGCCCCGACTTGGTTATTCAAGACTGGACGATGCGCTTCCCCGCCGTGTGCTTTCTGTGGTGATATCGAAAACATCGAACATTCGGCTATGCCCGCACTTCGACACAGAAAGACAAGCGATGGTAGAAAGCCTGCAAAAAAAAATGATCTTTCGCACACGACCTTTGAAGACGTCGTTTTCCTCTATAGGGCCCGCGTCAATCATGAAGAGAATGCAACGATTGCTGATTACCTTCATGCGAGACACGGGGCTCTTCGACACGTGGTGACACACATAGTGACACTCACAGGAGGCTCAGGCGGATCAGTTGCCGGCTATGTGTGCCAGGCTAACCCCACCTGGTGAGACATCACCACTACCACCATGAGGGAATTGTTTTTAAACGTAATTTACGAACTCTTGTCTCCGTACCATGTACGTGTCTTTAGTTGTCTCTTTCACCTGGCATACCACGAGGTCAAAGCAACACTTTTGTGCCCTCTCTGGCTGAACATGACATTCACGAATGCCCATGATTCATTCAACATTAGACTGGTTGACATTCCCGCACGGGACAACTGCGACTGCCAAGAGGTGGCAAGGTATCTCCTCTGTGAACGAATCAACTCGGTATACACATGCCTAGAAAAGAGTTTTCAATGGAGCTTGACAGAGTTGACGATCTTCCAATGTCCGAGGACGGGATCCTGAAACACTAGTCAGAACCATCCTCAACGGACAAGTATTTAAACGGGTTGTTCCGCTTCTTAATTATCTTAACTAAGGACATGTGGAATTATATAGACTTTAGATGTCGCATGATGCAACGTGTTTATGCGCAACAATTTTTCCCTTCTCCTTTTTTTTTTTTAATTCTATCATAATCAGTTCCGCTTACCCTTTCACCCCAGCTCAAGACAGACAGCCAGCTTTTACATTAGCTAACCTCCCTGTCTTCACCCTTCTTCTTTCCTCTCTCTGTCTGTGCAATGCAAGCGCCCCGTTGCAAGCTCGGGTGCTGCTATGCGCTCACCTCCGCCTCCCCGCCATCCAGCATGCGCGAGCGGGCCCGACCCATCGAAGCAGCTATTTCCGGGTTTCTGGGTTCAAAGGGGGCGGCCGTGCGAGACGGGCCCCGCGGTAAACGAGCAACGCGGGGTGCTCGAGTAATTGACGCCTCTCCAACCAGGCGCCTTCTCCGCGACAGCGCCTGTCTCTAAACCGGAGAAGGCAACAGGCGCGTCACAAAGCGTTAACGGTGAAAGTGCCACTAGACTGCTCCAGGCGCCGGGTTCTTGTTACAGCTCGGTTCGCAGCGCGTTCATCACCGCCGTGGAGCGAGTCTCTAGTTGGGAGCTGCAGGCGAGAGCTCTGCTTAAGAGTGACTGAGCGCAAAAAGATGCAGGACAAAAATTATGCAGATCACACGCACTATGCGAATCGATGTAAGCGAAGCTTTGTGTGCTGTTTCCTTTGATTGACGATAATTAGCGATGATGTTGACGGTGCATGTTTAATTTTTTCAGCGTTTTGTCCAACACAAGAGTGGTGAGTTGATGTCAAACGTTGCCTTGCGTGCACGACTGCTGTTTGGCTGCCTATAGTACACAAAACACAAAGGGAGAGGTGTTTGCTTGAGGCGTTGTTGTGCGCCATATTTCATAACCTCTGAGAGCGTTGAGCTTTGTCATTGCCTCACATGGCACGTCCCACCATGGCAGAAGCATTAAACTTTAATTGGATTATGGGGCTGTACGTGCCAAAACCCCATTCGGATTATGAGGCAGGCCCAAGTAGCACACCCCGGATTAATTTTGGCACCGTGGGGTTCTTTAACGTGTCCCTAAATTAAAGTGCCAGAGCGTTTTTTAATTTCGCTCCCGTCGAAATGCGGCTGCCTCGGTCAAATCCGTGCCCTCGAGAAATGCCACAGCCGCAAAGCTATCGCGGCGGGCACAGAAGTGTTGATTTGACGTGCGACCGCTTCCGTTGTGTCGCCTAGACCCTGCGGTGCGCTTTAATCTGACTCAGCACGCCCTGCATAAGTTGTCCGCCAGACATATTTGCATGGCATTATTTTTCAGAAATAGCAGAAACGCACCGTACCGAACCTTGAACTTAAGTTTATCCAACGCTTCCTTGCTTTCTGAAGTCACCTTTATTCAGGCCGTTATGATCCAGGAGGTCGCGAACATAGGCTCCCGACCATAGGCGGCCCACCATAGGCACTGAACCAGGATTATTACAAAACTCGTAAACACTGTAAGAATTTAGCGTAAATTGTCAATTCATATATCACGCTTAAAATTTGAAGGTCGAAGTTTATTGTAGATTTCCAGAACAGTACAATGCATTTTAGACACTTTCCGGGACTCAACAAATTTCTTAAAGGGTCCCGAACATGTTATTCATCTGCTTGAGATGCAGTTTGCAGAACTCCGATATCTGTTTTTGGTCCAGAGTTACAGGTTTATAAATTTGTTGCATTTACTTTTTGATCTTGGCAATTTGTGGCAATTTTTTAAATGAGGTCCTAAAGCAGAATTCTTTCCTAGAGGTGCTGCAATTTAACTTGTTCTCCCAAATACAAGTGGCATCAAAATTGGTCCAGTGGTTGTGTATTTCAATTGGGAAACTGGAGTTGGTCCCAATCTGAAACTTCCAGTGAAGTTATTACGGTTCATCCCAACCTCTTCATTTGAACGTTAACTACAGGAAATACTCACGAGCGGAAAAAGCTGCTCCAGAATGAACGCGCTCTTTATCTCTCGTCGAGCAGCTCAGACCGACAACCTTAGCATCTGCATGCAGTATACAGCCAAGTCGTAATAATTCGCTCGTCTAGGCACCGGTCATTCCGCTGAACCTCGTGCAAGCTTTATAGCAGCTGACCTCAGTGCCTTGACTCCCGTGATCGCTGTTGTTGTTGCCATCCTTGCCAACCTATTGCTCATACCCACCATGGAGGGCAGGACCTTTGCTGGCCCGCTCTATCCCGCACCGCTTCTTCGTTCACTGCTAGCTGCGACGACTGCTTGCTGTTTCTCGCCCGCGGTCGTAAAATCGGGGAAACAAAGAGTGGCGCTCTCTTTGCGTTTTGTGCTGACGTGCAGAGGCTGCAGCGTAAGTGTTATCGAGAACCGTCTCTCTTCTGTGCGGCGGAAACGTCAATAAGACTCTAGAATTTCCCTCCCGACCTCCAGCTTCGTAGCAGCACGTGTATTGTAAGGTAAAACCCAACACAAACATAGTTTAGGCTCGGGTAAAAAATACTAATTTCTCGTAGCGTATATACAAGGTGATCCCAACTGTCATGCAACAAGATTTAAAAATGTGCAAATGTCACGTAGCTGGACAGAACAAAGATAATGTTGTTTGCCGTCGCTTGATTCAATTTGTTTTTTTTTCATTAACCTAACCAGATAATTAGGCTTCGTTGATTAATCACCTTCTCAAATATTATAATTCGATGAAAAGTGCCACTTAGGAAATTGTAGAGCAACATGGAAAACTCCCGACACAGCTTTCTGTAGCTCGACACGTGGAACAGGAAGGTGTTTTTCTGAGCGTGAAAGAAGCCCGCAAATACACGCAAAATTGCAGCGCGACTCGCCGCTCGAGGCACTTTGCGTGTATTCTCGGGCTTCTTTCACTCTGGGAAAGAACGCTAAAGAACGCCATTACGGAGATCTTTCCGGAAATGGCACAGAACCTGGAGCATTGAGAAGCAGATCAGCACCTTGGTAGCACATTCAAGATGAAGCAGCGGCGTCTGTAAAGTGCAAAAAAAGAGGTGCCACCTCTTTTTTTTTTTTTGCATAATGAATCCTTACCAATTAGCTCAACTTTCTGTCGTTCTAAGTCCGTAAGGTGCTTAAGATCTTGAAGGCCATCACCTGGAATTTGATTCATATCCCTTAACCACAGGGAACCGCGTGGTCTGCTTAAGGCCTATTTAGAGGCCGTTAATAATAAAACAAAGATTAGCCGATTAGCATCTGTGCAGCTTTTCCTAGAAAGGGGGAGGGAGGGAGGGAGGGAGGGAGGGAGGGAGGGAGGGGAGGTGAAAGGCAGTGATGTTAACCAGTGTTCTACTCATATTTAATAGTCACTGACCAATTATGCCACAGTAAAATTTCGTCGAAGTTGACCTTGAACAATTTGGAGGATCGCACTGTTGTTAAGGATTTCGTCACTCCGGTCAGTTGAGTGCAATGACAGAGACAGTCGGGGGAAAAAATACAAAATAAATGCACAAAAACGCATGTCATCGCGATGGCACCCGTCGCGACAACGAACCGTTCGGTTGCCACGACAGAAATACGGCTTTGCCTTGGCGAGAGTTAGGACTTGATGGGATATTGAAAATCACGGCAGCTAGAAGGAGAACTCGCGGTGTTGAAAAATCAATCAGTCGCGCGGTTCTATACGAAAGCTCTCTGTTGTCACGGTGCCTTGGCTTAGATAAGTTTCACAGCACACTCCCACAACTGGGCGGCACAGGACCCCTGCTGCGTGGCGAAGCTCCGGTACTCCCGCGTGTCAAAAATGCTTGGGCTTCCCAAAAGAATGCGCGGGGACGCTAGCACGTGTTCAATGCAATACACAACGCTGCTCACGTTCGTACGTTCATCGTCACAAAAGAAGCTCTGTATATGCTTAGGGAGCCCGTATAGTAATGCCAAGCCGTACACCCAAAAACAGAAAGCGCGAATTAGGCACAGCAAAATGCACTATGCGATTTGACTTCTTGCCCCTCCTTCTCGGAGAAGCGGGAGGAATAGATAAAGCAGGGCGCCTGTTCTTAAAGCACGCTGGATACGTACAGGCTGGAAATATCACCTTATGTTTCTTGTTTTCTCATCTAAACTGCGTTCTAAGTCTTTGATTGGCATTAGCGCTCGCGCAATTCCAAATCTGAATATGCATTCGACCAAATACAATGTCCCACACCTAATCCGGGCACACCTCTCATTCTCGGGCATTAGATTTATCCCTGCTTGAAAACAGATGGTCTTGACCGACTACGCGTCGAGCAGGAGGACAACTGCCCATTGCTGACGTATTATATCTATGCTGCTGCAAGATTCCGCACGACCACCCGGACATGCGACACAATGTGTTTGTAGGGAACGGGCTGGACGCCGAAACTAATGTTCGTCTTCAGAAAATCGCTAGCATAGAAGTGCATTTATTGCTGAAGCGAGGTTCGAGATGAAAAAAAAACCGTACTGGCGTACTGTACAACTGGCCTTTTCTTACGAAGTCAAGAATTGATAACCGATTGTCTCATCTCGGTTCACTTATAAAATACAGTAACTTAATGCACCGATAAAGTCGCAGATATACAAAAGTTAAGGGTTGAAGTTTTAGAAACCATACGAGTTCTCCTTTTCTAGTGTTCCTTTACTTATTTCTCCTCGAAAAGAAGCACCATAACATGATGCTGATATTGATAATGATTTATTGGTATTCATTTCAAAACGGGGCGGCAACAAATAGTCCCCTAGCCTGCTTGAGGTGATTCTCAAGTAACAGTAGCCAGCGCCTCCTATATAGACACCAACTTCTTCCTAAAACTTTTAACAACAATGATAACAAAAGGAAATCATCGTTCCACTCGAATTTGCTTTTCTTTGTTTCGTCTTTCTCATAGGTTTTTTGTAAATACCATCATATAAGGGCAATGCTACACTGCCGAGGTGAAAGAGCAAGAAAAGAGGTTATACGACGTAATTTGCGGATATATACGTACATGTAACCAGAAACTTGGCACATAACTTTCTTGCATTGTTAAATAACTATAGCAATTAGATAATGTCACGCGCAACCAACTGAAAGTACATTTTATTAATATGTAGCATTGGTACATCTTAATTACTAGATGCAATCATTGCAGGAAATTATCTTTACTTTTTAGCGCATCTCTTTATCTGAAAATATCAATAGTTGCATCCATCTTAATTTTATTCTTTTTTTATTTATTTCAACCGTATTTTGTGTGGTTGAGTATGTATGTAGGTATGTAGCATGTACGTAGGTATACAGTGTTGCTATATATGTTCTTGTTTCAACAAAGTTATTGTGTGCTGCTGTAGATATCAGGATCTCGAAATTCCCTTGCTATCTTTTTGCCCAAATGACATTGTCCTAACATCAGCTGGTGTTTATCTGCTAGTGCTGTGTCGTGTCGACTATTATCAGCCAGTTGTCCACTATTTTCCTTAGAGCCGCTATGTAAAAACACGACCCCGGAATTCCTGTCAAGCTCCCACGCAGCTTTTAACCCAGGGAACGGTTCCCCCACACGTGGAAGAAATAAAAGCTGGCTAATTCGTTTCAACGTGGCCAAAGGGTAGCCAGCTCCGGTGAACGTCACGTCGAAGGCCACATCATTCCAAAAAAAAAAAAAAGGAAAACCGCCATCTCGAAAACGTTGAGCGGTTTTCTTCCGGCTCTGTCAGCAGGAGTAATCGAGAGAACGGCTGTGCAGAAACAATGAGCGGCCGGCTGGAGGCCGGGGTCGATGAACCCGCAAGGCTGCCCGGTCGGCGAGCGCGCTTTCTCGAAGGAAGCCGCCAACACCAGCGGCGACGGCGCGGGTCTGCGGGTGCGGGCGCTCGCCACGGACCCAAACTCGGGGCCCGGATCGTTAGCGAGCGCCCAGCGGTGCCAAACGCCGCCAGCTCGATATCGAACCGCACGTCGGAGTTCGCCGACTGGCGCGCGCTTGTTGCGAGCCGGCCGGCGCACAGTGCGATATCGCCTCTCTACGTGGCCGGCGCTATACCGCCAACACGCGGATAGGCAACAAAAGGAACCGCGGGGAGACGGCAGCGAAAAGCGGTTCGATCGCAGGTGTGCTATTGCGTTTTTTTTTTAAAGGAATTATCAGCGCCGGCGACCGCTCAACTCTCCAGCTTGCAGCTCTCCGCGAGTGTATGCCGCGTTCGAGCAGGTGTGGGTACAACTTTCCATAACAAGAACGAACGCTCGTAAATAACCGTCGTAACCGTGTGGACAACTGCGAGCAATATTCTACGGACCACTGGTTTTTCAAAAAGAGAAAGGCAATTTCTTCGTTCCTTTGAAGCCCAGCTGCAAGAGAGAAAATAAACAGAGAAGGCAGGAATGCTAAACACAAAATTTAACCGAAGAAGTTGGCTACCCTGCGGCGGGGAAGGAGAACAGGAAGAAGAGAGAGAGAGGAAGGAGAGACGCGAAGAACGTGTGAACGCGCACATCCACTATACGTGGAACGTGCACCACGTACAGTCAAAAGCACGCGCACAAGCCAGCCGCTCTCAAGAAAGCACAAAAGAGCCTTCATTAGCTTCTGTGCCAATGACTGGTCACGGTGTTCCAGCAGCGCCTGCACGGACATCCGACATGCATTCGACATTGTATTTGTATATCAAATACGGGACAGTGGCACAATCGCAGACATCGCAACCGCAGACATCCCATGCAGCACTGTCAGGCATTCCAACTAGTGCAAGATAAGCTCTCGTGAAGGCTCGCGCAGATAAAAATCGGCGAGTACAGTGCGGTCTAGGTACGCGTGTTAAACTTTAGACTTAAGTAATCATTTTCGCGCTCTGTGATTAAGCTGCGAAAAATATTTTGCCTTCTCCCGGAAGTCGGGATACGTACATTCCTGCTCGTGGGTGTACGTGCTCTTTTTCGTATATTGGCTCTTCCATCGGTGGTGATTTGTTGTTCGGCATGAACACGCTTGCACGAAAAATAATCCCTCTCACTCTTCGATAGGGAAAGACTGCCGGCTCCAGCGACAGCCATTGTCAGCCTGCTACGCAAGCGCGTCACGAATGTATTAAGGAGACCACGGCCGCCGAGCGTCAGCCACGCGAAGTTGAGCCACATCGACGCGCGGACCTGCTTCCGCGTCCGAGAGCCCTGAGGAATTCACTTAAATCACTACAAGGAACTCTGGCCTTGTGGTTGCTGATCCACCATGAGAACGATGGGTGTGCATGCATTTGTCTAATCATCGTGCCCGTGGCTTCAGACCTTCCGGTGGCTGTACTTATTACGCTGTATCTGCGCTTATGGCATACATTTCAAATAAATCATATTTATTTTTCTAAACGCGTTCACGGAAAACACTGCGAGCATACACAATCACTGGGATATTATCACAGCCGTAACGCAATATTTTGTTGAATATTATCAATTTCTAAGTCACAAACTCTTTCGAAAGTAGGAGGAGAAAATTTAGGCAAATTCGTGTGCTATTCCCACGATGGCGAGCAGCCATGCTTTCAGCTCCCGCAGAGACCAGCGCGACATTTTCAGTAATTTTAATGAGAAACCACGACGTGAACAAGCAAACCACGTTTCAACTTATGTGTCTCGGCGTCGAATTTGCTAACTCTTACGCATTACTCATTGGCATGGCCGACAGTCCCACATGCGACTCATGCAAGTGGGACGAGACGCACACTTTCATTGCGTGCGCCCACGACCGGAAGGCAAGTGATGCGTGAAGTGCTTGATCGACTAGACAATCGCCCACTATCAGAAGAAAAGGTTTAGTCCAGTACTCCCAAAGGAACTCCGCGCAGCAAGCTGTATCTGCGCTGCTGAAGTTTCAGAGGTCCATGGACCTGCATAACAGACTTTGAGAACGTTGCCTGCTACTGTTGCTATACTCGTATAGTGCTGGGTTGTGCACGCGGTTAACTTCGTTTGCGCTTTTTTCTCTTTCTATGCCCTCACCCCTTCCCCCCGTGTCGTATAGCCAAGCAGAAGTACCGGTGGTTAACCACGCTGACTTTCTATATATCCTTTCTCTCTTTCTTTTCCTCTCTAATTGAGGAAACACGCGATAACGCTCGTCGAATAGATAAGAAACGCAGGTTCACTTTTTCTTCAGCAGGCGAGCGTCTTCTGGAACGGTGTTACAGGCCACCGTGTGTATTCTTTCTTTGTTCCACCAGTACTGCGCACGCGAGAGCAGAGTAGTTAGAAGGAAACATACGTACTAAACATGGCTAAAAAAAGTTTTTTATCTAGTCAAGCAGCACACCCAGGAGAAACGGGAGGCGCAAACTGCCAACGTTTCACACGAGCTTATTGGAAGCTTAGCTCGAAACGCTACGCAAACTCTACGCTTCTACCTACTGTATGTAAAAATTCTTAAGCTGCCTCCGCTGTGTGGGTGAAACAATTGCGCTCAATGAAACAGTGTTGTTTTCCTTTTTTTCTTTTTTATGCGAAATTTAATATCCGCGGACCCTTCCCACGCGCACGCTGCGTGCCTTCAGCGGCACCGCGTCTGGTTGCAGACACATGGCGCATAATAATGAGCGCGCGCGCAGTTTGCCAAACCATCGGCACGGAGCTTTCAGAAACCGCTTAGAGTAAATGCATTAATCACCAGCATAAGTTCAGCCCGCTACGCCTTCGCTATGGCAACAACGCGATAGGGCACGACTCTGCAAGCGCAAGCGATCGATCTTGTTAGCTTACGCCCCTGGTGCGGAGCCGCGAAAATTCTGCAATATGTAGGCGGTATGGGATAAACTTAATCCAGGTGTTAAGGCAGGCTTTCTATGCTAGCTTGTCACACTTCCAGTTCTCTCTAGGCCCGCTGTGGATATCGCAGACGTGGTAGCAGTTTGCTGCTCTATATCCACTGAGGGTCACTCAGTCCGGATCACAGGCGGTCGCTCAATCCGGTAGCCTTCAAAAATCGCTGCAGCGCCTTTGCGGCCTTTTGTAGCTGCGATATACGAGGTCATGGTCTTGCCCAATGTGAATGGTTTTCTATCGAACTGATTTAGAGCATTGCAGAGGTCATGTCTTTCAGTTTCAAAAGGTGGGCAGTAGCACAGGAGGTGTTCTATAGTCTCCTCGACACCGCTGGCATTTCGCTCGGCGCTATCAGCCATTCCAATTAAACATATATATGCAGTGGTGAATGCAACGCCCAGGCGTAAGCGGCACAGCATTGTTACCTCACTTCGTGGAAGCCCAGGTAGCAGCCGCAGTTGCATATATGCGTCGAGAAAATGCAATCGATGCTGGTTGAATTGAAGTGCGTGCCGATTCTCCAATGTCATACGGTGCGCTAGTTTGCTTAAGTGCTGGGTTGCGTCAGTCCTGGATAAAGGCACAGAAACAATGTTCGTTCCTTCGTGTGCTTTTCTAGCAGCTTCGTCGGTGAGGTCGTTGCCGGAGATACCGCAATGACCCGGCAGCCACTGAAACACGACGTCGTGTCCTTTCGCGATCATATGATGGTGCGTTTCTCGTATCTCCAACACAAGTCATTCCCGCGTCGAAGAAAAATGTAGGGCCGTCTTCGAGTCGGCACATATTTCCCACCGATTAGCCGGTTGGTTGCTAATATAATCAATGGCACCTCGGAGGGTAACAAGCTCCGAACCGGTCGATGTTGTCAAGTGAGAAATCTTGTATCGGATGCTTATTGATCGTGATGGTATAACCCCTATGCCGGTGGAGTTGGTCTCAGCGGAAGAGCCGTCCGTGTATATGTGGGCTTGGTCAAAGTAAAAGAAGTGCAAACAATCCGGACTTGCTAGCTTCAAGGTCAAGGTAGGCAGGTCAGTCTTCTTTCTTATTCCTGGAACGAACAGGCGCTCTTCAGGTTGTAGTGAACACCACAATGCTGGCGGTGAACGTGCCGAGGGTGTGAAACCCGACGGTAGGGAGGCACGACGAGTGCTGACTACGCTGGAGAATGACGCCTGTGGTTGTCGTCCTGGCAGGCAGGCAAGAGAGCTTGACTGCATCCGTGAAACGCGACGAATACGGGCCCTAAGCGTGTCGGTGGTAATGTAAGTCGTAATCGGATGGTCTTGAGCCATTATAACTGTTCCTGCTGTTGAGGTCTCCGCGGAAGGCCGAGGCAAACGCGTAGTGTCTGTGCCTGAACGCCTTGAAGTTCTCGAAGATGTGACTTGCATGTTTTAGCAAGCATGGGAGAGATATAGTGTAGGAATCCGATAAAAAGTGCTCGGTACAACTGTAGCATGGAGTCCGCTGACGATCCCCATGTTTTGCTGTCGATGAAATTGAAGACGTGGACAACAGACGTGTGCTTCTTCTTCAAGTGGGCAACCTGACCGCTCCATGCAGGACAGGAGGGGTCTCGGTCAACAATGACACCCAACAAACCGACGATTTATCTTGTAGGAGATAGGCAGACCATTGACGCATATTGGACAACCAGACATCACTTTTCGTGTAAAAGCGACGGACGCACACTTTTCTGTCGCAATGGTCAAGCCTCTTAATCTTTTCCTCCCATCTTCCCTTCCTTCAGTGCAGGATAGCCAACCGGGCTCAGCCCTGGTTCTCACTGCCTTTACCAGTCTCTCTCTCTCTCTCTCTCACTCTCTCTCTAGGCGGTACTCTCTGTATTTGTTCGCTCCTGTTTCCAAATAATAATAAAAAGGTATCACAATTGGTTATATGAGATTTACATCGCCGTAAAGTAAGCTGAACTTATGCAGCATCGATCAGTCAAGCCCAGGCTTCCAAAAGTTATCGCGTAATGAAATATTGCTCATAAGCGTAGTTTTGCACACCAAACTGACTTAGAGAGCGAGTGCTTCGCTGAATTCAACAGCATGGAATGAAACACTTTTTCTCATCATGTTACTGATAGGATAACGCAGTATATGATGGACAAATTTTGAAAGCTAGTTTCTTTCTGTATTTTAGCGCGAAAGAAAAAAAAACAAAGCAAGAAACGAAGGAAGGCGCAATAATGGATCATTCTACAAGCGCTTGCGAGTGAGTGAGTGAGTGAGTGAGTGAGTGAGTGAGTGAGTGAGTGAGTGAGTGAGTGAGTGAGTGAGTGAGTGAGTGAGTGAGTGAGTGAGTGAGTGAGTGAGTGAGTGAGTGAGTGAGTGAGTGAGTGAGTGACAACTTTATTAATCGAAGGGGTGAGGGGTAAGGGAGGATAAGCTACGTAGGCTGGCAAGCTGAGCTTCGCGATGACGTCTTCAGCTCGTACCAGGACCCGCGTCTGGATGTCTCAGTCGGTGCTGGAGAGAAGGGCATCCCATTGTTGCTCGCTGGGGGGTGGCGAGGCGAGATCGGTAGGCGGGGGGGGTCTTTCGGACTGCCGCTTGCAAAGCTTTCATCATCAACAGCAGTGGCATATAAACACGATTCTCTGATAACGATGAATGCGAGTTAGCTGGTTCCATACAGCAACCGACGTGCCATTTATTCGCACGACAGCTGAATACTTCCCCGATTGGCAACCCTCAGTGATCTACATCAATGTTTTTTTATCAGAGCGGTATCCGTGAAAAAAAAGTTTAGTTTCCCAGCTTCGTGTAACCAGAGGTGCAACTGAAACTCGGCGGTGTGCAGTGTGGGTACGGTGCAGCCAAACGAACCTTAATACCCAGAATTCCTATACAACCTCTTGTTCTGCCTTCTTTTTTTTTCTGTCTGCACCTAGAAATAGTTTTCTTTAAACTTCGTAAAACACGCAACTGCAGACAGCCGACAAATTCAGAATTTCTCCACATTGTGAAGGAAATATTCAAAACAACTCAAATTTTCTTGCGAAATACAACACTCCGAACCAGGTCCCCTTCCCCGAATTTTATTTAAATTACGCTCTGAAAAGGCAAGACGAACAGAGAGAAAAAACAGGAAAAGAAATAAAAAAGTCGCAGTTTCGCCCGAAAGGCGAAGCATCGATTGCGATAGCAAATTAGTAGACAGCTATATCAAGTAAGGATAGTAGCGTCATCGGCCATATAAACTTGGAAACATTTGCTTACCATCTAAATTAACAAGCATGGTGTCAGCGCGCAGAAGCAAACATGAACACCTCACACTCGATGACCGCGGACATTCGCTCTCAAAACGCTGGTGTGAGCAAGCGCGGCAGCAGCACCGAGCGAAGTGACCTTCGTGGTTTCTATCGTTTCAACGCAACCGAGCGGTGGGAACACAGCGTGCACATAGGTATAATCCGTCTGCATATTGCTTTCAAAATACGGCGCGCGCACCGCGCTACGTACGCAGTTGCTGGTGGCGTAGAAGCTGCCCCCCACCCACCTCCATCCGGCGCTGCCTCCGCGCTTACCTCCTTGTCGAGCGCGAGATCGAGCCGCGATCGTCAGTTCCCCTCAAGCCCGTTAGCGAAATACGCAGTTGCTTCCGGAGCACAACGCCGTACCCCTCTCTTCCTCCCATACCTCACGGCATTTCGCGCGACGGAAGACTGCGCGTTTGCACTACGCTTTCCTCCTTCGCGCGCGCCAGATTGAGCCGCGATCGTGGATTTCCCTCAGGTTCCTACACTCGTCCATACAGCATACGACGCGCGGAGACGGTGTCATCGCCCCTGGACTTTATACGGAACATCATATAGTGTCCATATAGTTGCTATCGCAATAACAAGAAAAACGAGACCTCCGTGGTAGCTTTGCGGCTGCTTTGTGTACTGCTGCTAAGCCCGACGTTGCGGGATCAAATCCCGTCCGCGGCGGCCGCATTTCGGTGGGGGCGAAATGCAAACCTCAGTGATCCTATACAACCTCTTGTTACGCCTTCTTTCTTTTTCCTTCCCATGCATTGGGTGCACGTTAAAGATCTCCTAGTGATAAATATTAATCTGGGGTCCGCCACTAGGGCGTGCCTTATAATAAGATCGTGATTTTGGCACGTAAAACTCTAGCATTTTTTTAACGCGAAACACGCAAGATACTTGACGAAGGGGTCGATGTAGACCTAATGTAGAGCCAGCGTGAGGCCAGTATAGCCCTGAATTGAAAATACATTGGCTCAGCCCACCTGTACAGCTTATGGACTAACTGTAACTTGCGACACGAACAGTTAGTATACATAATTACAGATACAGCCAAATTATAGTTCGGCTTACCTAAAGCATAACGAACGCCCGGATATTGGTTTTCCTTGCGAATCCAATCGTCATAAAACGAATTGCTCGGGACACAGGAAAAACCTGCAAATAACATGTCATTTTCCCAACGTCAACGGGATAACAAACACAATATGCAGCGCACTGACACGGCAGTACAGAAGCCCTTCCGGATTTAGCGTCCTGCACTCAATGATAACAGAAAAGAAAAGCAAGAGCTCTCAAGGGAGCGAGAGAACAAGCGACGGAGGACAACAGCGTGTCGCGCCTGATTTACCCATCAGCTGTCAGCTACAACCGCTATTTTCCTGAGGCCGCCGCGAGGCATTCAACGGCTGCGGATGCCTGGAGCAAGGGGCTGGGATCTTCCCGCATTATTTTTGCTTGACGACCATGCGGGCCTCGCCATTGCAAATGCACCCTCTTGCAGAGGCGGGTATACAGTTATGGCATGTCTCCTCCGTATAAGGTCATCGTTCATCGCTTTTCTTTTCCGTGCGCGTTATTGATGGCCCTATAAACGCATTGACGAAGGCGCCTTTACTGCTATGCTGCGCAATCCCAGCTCCCGTGTCCCGTGTTGTTGTACACAGCGTGCATAGCACACCGACACCGACGCCAAAACGTTTTCCGCAAGGGAAATATATTACACAGCGCAAAACACACCTACAGCGCCGGGGAAAAAATGAAATTGAACGCCCATGGGCTTTTCTCGCATTCTCTCCAGTTGGCTCTCCTTTTCTATATCTATTGGCTTAACATTTGACATAGTACTTTATTTCACCTTTCCATAGGCACATGAAGACGCGCCGTCTCCGCGTTCCTCACAACGAAGGCACTTTCTGAGAGCCGCGCGTACGTCAGGAGTTGGCGATAGTTTCTGCAAAGTATCGAACCATTGCGCGGTAAAAAACTAGTTAAACTTTTAAACGAATGCTCGTGTGCCCCTTCTTTCGATGGAACCCCGCTTCCTACCGGAGAATCAATGTCATACGCATGAACGTCTCTACTTGAGGCGGGCTGCCTGAGAGCCACCGATTATGGCACCTGACTTCGGCAAGTCGTCCAACGCAGAATGAGTAAAACGGTCCACTGGAAGGGCGTCCCGCAGCAAGAAACAACGTTAGCTAAAATAAGAAAGAAAAAGAAACGAGGTGCGGGACTTGAGACGTGCTCTATCGGCTTCGGTAAGGGAGGAGGCAGCAAGGAAGGCTTCTTGCTTGCGGACGCTACATGCAGCAAAGAGAGAGAGAGAGAGAGACAGTGTACATCTTGGCAGTGAAACCCGCCTCCTTGCAGCATGGTGACACGACATTTCAATTCGTCCAATCCCTTTATAAATTAACCAATTCGAGAATTTATTGAAATAGAATGCCCCTTAATTGACGGCGCTTAGTACTTCCAGTGTGTAAACAAACGTGACGGCGTAATGTACCTTCAATTTATGTGTAGGTACATGTGTTGGGCGGCGTGTTTATGTCGGCTGCGTGTTTGCATGTTCACAGCACCTCATCACCTCTATCTTCCACTCTTGACGTTCCAGTTCTTGTCTCTATATTTATGCCGTTCCATCGGCCAGTTCCGTTTCTCATGTGGCCGGTCGACGAGGCAGCACAACGTTTTTTTTATTTATGAATACTGCGATCTTGTACACAAGATCATAGCAGGTGGGAAACATTGTGTTAAGATACAGAATTACAGACACAAAGAAAACAAAATTGCACATAGAATTTCAACAAGAGAATACAGCGACAAGGTCAATTAACAACAATCAATTCAAATGCTCTTGAAATGAATGTAATGATGTCTGTCTGACATCATCCGTGAGGTTATTCCAATCACTGATGGTCCTTGGAAAAAAGGAATATTTAAAACAATTAACTCGCGGATTTAATGGTGTTATAGAAAGAGAATGGCGATTTCTAGTTTGGTACCCCGAGGAATAGGTAAGGATATTGGAGGTGTCAACTTTGAGATTATTATTAATTAATTGATAGAAAAACTTTAAGCGACATATGCGATTTCTGTTAGGAATAGAGGGTAAACCGCTTTTTTTTGAGGAGGTCACTGACTGATGCTCGCCCGTAAGTGTTATATATAAACCTTACTCCTTTCTTTTGGATTCTTTCAAGTTTATTTATGTTTACCTTTGTAAAAGGGTCCCAGATAATTACTGCATATTCTAAGATTGGTCTAATAATAGTGTTGTAGGCAAGGAGGCGTGTAGCAGGGGTCGCTAGCTTAAGCGAGCGTCGTAAGAAAAAAAGCTTTCGGAGAGCGGTTGCTGAAACATAGTCGACATGCCTGGTCCAAGAAAGGTTATCAGAGATCCATAGACCTAGATACTTATATTCTGTGACTTCATGAAGAAAATTATTATTAGCAGTGTAGTAATATAGAAGAGGGATATTTTTAAGTGTTATCCTCATAAATACGGTTTTTTCAAAGTTAATTGACATTTGCCACTTCTAACACCAAGAAACTATTTTTGCAAAATCATTATTCAGCCTAATTTGATCATCAGTCGAACTTATTTTCTCATACAGCACGCAGTCGTCCGCATATAACTTAACACGTACTGACAGGTTTTTAACAATATCATTATTAACATTAAAAACAGTAGGGGGCCGAGGACGGATCCCTGGGGAACACCAGAATCGACAGGAACGTAATTGGAGCAAGTTCTATGCAGTTCGACAAACTGACGGCGATCAGATAGGTACGATTGTATCCATGTTAATATCTGTTTATTATTTATAATAAAACTGAGTTTGTGAAGTAGTTTCTTGTGCGAAACCTTATCGAAAGCTTTTCGAAAGTCCATAAAGATAACATCAGTTTGTTTTCCTTCGTTGATTGCTGTCGCAAAATCATGGATTGTTTCGACCAGTTGAGTGCATGTGGAATACCCTCGCCTGAACCCGTGTTGAACAGCTGCCAGTACATTATGCTCGTCGAGGAAATTAGTTAGATGCTTATGAATGATGTGTTCCAATAATTTGCACGTTGTCGAAGTTAATGAAATAGGGCGATAATTTTCAATACACGTCTTCTCTCCACTTTTATGCAAAGGCTTAATTCTAGCAGTTTTCCAATCACACGGTAGAACACCTTCTTTTAATGATCGAGTGAATAGGACGCACAAATACTTTGAACACCACTCTGCATACTGTTTAAGGAAGGCATTCGGTATATCATCTGGTCCAGGTGATTTCTTAATATCCAGTTTTAATAATAGATTAAAAACACCCTCTTCAGAAATTATAACATCAGGCATGGAAGGAAGGGACATGCTAAATAAAGGGTGGGAGACGCCCGTCATCTTTCGTGAAAACTTTCTTAAAGGTGTTATTAAATGCTGCTGAAACCTGGACATTGTCACTTACATGTTGTCCATTTATAATGAATGCATCGGTAGAACGAGAAACTGGTGCAATTGACCGCCAAAACTTTTCAGGTGCAGTTTTTATAAAATCCGGAAGTTGTTTATTGTAGTATTTTTCTTTATCTTTCAGAATGCACTGTTTTAATTTCTCTGAAACTTCATGAATTTTTGCCTCTAAAAAGGCTGAGCTTGGTGTTTTTATTCTTTTCTTTAATCGCTTTAGCTTGCGCTGCAATTGCAAAGTTTCTCGCGTAATCCAAGGATTGTGATTGTCTGACTTCTTGCATATCACTGGTACAAAACGCTGAATGCAGTCACGAACAATGTTTTTGAAAACAAGCCACAGGTCATCCACGCTACAAGTGCTGTGCAGAAAATTATAATAATGAAGATCTAAGATATCAATAATCGATTCATTGTCAGCACGGGCAAAATTCGGAAAGTGTCGGATATCACCCCTTCGGTCCAATAATATGTCTTCTATTACCAAGATTACGGCTTGATGATCAGAAATACCGGCCACTACATTACATGAAAGGTTTTCTTTGATATTGCCTCGTACCAAGAATAAATCCAATATTGATGAAGAATCTTGTTGGATTCTAGTAGGGTTCTTCACAATTTGTAAGAGATCGAAATGAAACATGATATCAAGCAGAGCATCTCCTACAGCGTGGGGAGATTGAACAGAAAAAGTATCCCAGTTTATGTTTGGCAAGTTAAAATCTCCAGCTAACATTAACTTATCGTCTGGTTTCGTGTAGCAATAAAGATATTTCTTAACTTCATCTAAGACAGCTACAGAGGAACCGGGAGGCCTATAAATAGCACCAAGGATATATCGGAAATTGTTAGCATATACTTTACAAAAGACAGCTTCAACTGTAGCAACATCAGGCAGTTTTAAAATCTGAAATGTGCTTTTGAACAGTATAGCCACTCCGCCACCTCTTCTGTAGCGGTCTTTCCGAAAGACTTTATAGTTTCTTGGCACAAACTCGGAATCAAATATTTCTTCATCTAACCATGTTTCTGTTAGCACAGCTATGTCCGGATTATGCGTTAACAGCATACCTTCCAGATGGGAGACTTTGTTCACAACGCTACGACAATTAATACTAATTATTGTTAATGTCCTCCTATTTTCCTTTTGTGGTCATTTCTTTCTTTCAGAAATTTTGTAGCGAGCATTGTTCGCTGAGTCCCAAGCAAACATCGTACCATCCACACACAGCTTGTTAAAAAAAAGCTTGACCTTAGCTCCGTTCGATCTCTCTTCCGCTGAGCTTTCCCACAACTTCTTTCTAATATTTCGAACGGCGAAAGAAAAGCCTTCCGTGATCGAAAATTCTGTTCCCTTGAGCTTATAGCAAGCTTTTAGGACGGAACCCTTTTCGCGGTAGTCTAAAAACTTAATGATTACTGGGCGACCATTCTTGCTCTTTCTTCCAAGCCTGTGGCATCTCTCTATGCCTTTAACAGTAACATCTAGTTTTTCTTGGAACAGCCTCTCGTTCACCTTCGTGATAAGAGATTCAGCAGTTTCATCGCTCTCTTCTTTTATTCCGAAAATAATCAAGTTATTCCTCCGGCTCCTGTTTTCTAGTTCATCAACCTTGTCTTGCAGGTATGTCACTTTATCTTCCAGCTCAGTCGTTGTTGATTTTAACTCGCAAATTCGCTCTTTTAGTTCATTCAAGGACGCCATCTGAACCTCTAACAACTTCATCTTTTCGTTCAGTCCTGCGATATCTGCTTCAATCTTTCCTTGATTTGTCAAAATGTTGTTGATGGAAGCTGTCATATTACTCTGGCCCGAAAGAATCATCTCCAACATTTCCTTATCAGTAGGACCTGGATTTGACTCGATGTCGCCACAGTTCAAAAGGCTCTTCCTAAATGAACACACATCCGAAAGTAAATTTCTTATACTAAGTGGGCAAGGCAGCAGCAGTAGGAAACGGTCATCACTGCGATAACATTTGGCATGTAAGTATGCACTAACCTGCACGACAAAGCAGAATGGGTTGACCATTGTGTCCGATGTGCTGCTGCCGAGCCCACTGATTCCGAACGCCAGGCTGCTGCTTCTTATACCCGCTGGTGGAAGCCTATGATGCGACGTCACTGATGCCGGCGCAGACGTAGTAGCCACAATGAGTGGCTGGAAGATGTTGTCTACGGGGCAATCAATGTCTCGTGCAGATACGTCGATGACCAGGCGCTGCATGGCAATTCCTTCTTCTGCGCAGGTACGCGGTGCTTGCATTTGTAGCAAGGAAGCTAGAACCTGCACGACAAAGCAGAATGGGTTGACCATTGTGTCCGATGTGCTGCTGCCGAGCCCACTCGGAGCCCACTCGTTCCCTCTCGAAGCGCAGACACAGCACAGGTTAGAATGAACTCATACCGCAGGAGCGCATGCACTCCAAGCGTGCGCACTTTCTGCGCTTTCTTTCCCACGCAATGACGCAGCGGGCATTGACAGCCCTCTCTTTTGACGCGCCCATGCTGCCGCGTGGTGAGTGTGAAATGCTATTCCAAAGCTTACAAAATAAATGTTTTTCGCATGCGTGCTTACGGCACCTGGTATTTATTTACTCGGAATCCATCATAGTCTGCAGAGAACGTTCACGTCTCAACCCTGCATTTTGCAGTGACGCTGGCTTATCGGACGTCCGACGACGTGTCTCAAATATATTACAAGACCGCGATAAACCGGCACGATTCTATATAGTGAATCCGTTTGTGTGCCTAAACGAAGGCTTCCGAAATTAAAAAAGGAAATGATTGCCACGCTAAAACAGGTTGACCGATACCCCCACTCTTACGATCTCCCCGCTGGTTATTCTTCTGTATGGCGAAATATTGAATCCATATGATGATCACCATGCGCTATGTTTCTCTTAATTTACGGAAGGTGGCGAGAAAATGTACCATGATTTTTTTCTTTTCTTAATGGTGTGCTCCATCATGGAAGTTCACTGCACAGCGCTCAGAAAGGCCCTAACATCGAAGTAGCTTTATATTTATCACGCGTTCATTGTCTTGCTTTTTGACAGTGACCGTTTACCAACGATCTGTCACTATTGTTGAGTTTTCGCCCGGCGCAAGATGCGGAAACTGCATACGAAAATACATGAATGCTGTCGCGGTTTCCGTAGCTAAAGCGTTTTGTCCAATCAGATAGTGCGCGCGAAGCAAATGCCTTTGCACATTCTAGAATGCAGGCGAGCTCGAGTGATTATTCTGGAACTGTGATTCATGTATAAATAGCGGACGCACTTCCCCCGTTGAGATCAGATTTCGACGACCGACGAGTGTGCTCTCCGCTATCGTGGTGCTTTGGATGTCACTCAATTGTTTCTTTCTGCGCAGAAGTTCGCCAAATCAAGAGTTATGGTAAAATCGGGTGGTCAATCCGGTGCTCCGAATCTAATTGCAAGACGCTCCAGATCCGGAGCAGTGATAGAGACAGAAGTGAGGGCAGTGGGGACCTTTAGCGATGCCCGATTGAATGCCGCCGCATCACGCAACATTTGAGCACTACGGCGAGTGAGAGCGCAAGCCTGACAAAAAAACGGTAGGCTACGAAAGCGACCGCTACAGTGGCTGTTGCTTGCAAGACAGCTATGCGCCGTATTATAGAGCGAACAAATCAAACGCGGACAAAGAAGAAAGACGAACGCAGCCCTCGTGTCCGTCTCTCTTCTTTGTCTGTGTTTGATTTGTTCGCGCTGTAAGTAATAATGCAGATGTACCGAGTCGCCCAGCGAACTACCCTATACTACAGTTATACGCCAGCACTTTCTGCACTGCGATAAGATGCCGCACTGCTTGCCTCTCGACTCAAAAGAACTAAAGGTGCCGCTAACAAAGGCAAACGTCACCGCATGGCCATCATCGACGAGAGGCACACGAAACACGACAACAACAATTAGGAAACTGCATAAACGGCCGAGGCGCCACCGGCAAAAGCGCGCTGACGGAAGCTGCATAGCTTTCGCGCGAGCGGAAACCGAGCGGATCTCGAATTTGCTCCGGCGTCGTAGGTGGGAGCCTTTCTGGACGCTCCAAGTCGGATTCCAGCTATCCGAAAGAAGCAACCGAATATAGTCGGAGCCCCCTTTTTCGATCACCCGACCAGGATAACCGCACCTGGAGCGCTCCGATACGACCACCCGAAGATGTCATTAGAGTCGTGACTCACGGTTTCGACACTGTCTGGTTCTTCGCCGTGACCATAACGTGACAATATGCCGCATGATACAAATGGCACACACGCATGCAGCCAAAGAGCGTAGGCACTTCTCGGGCTTCTCAGCGAGGGCCTCCACGCGTGCTGGCGTATTTTTCACTTGATATCGAGAGATAATCTAGCGCACCACGAATCCCGGCCACGGCGGCCGCATTTCGATGGGGGCGAAATGCGAAAACACCCTTGTACTTAGATTTAGGTGCACGTTAAAGAACCCCAGGTGGTCGAAATTTCCGGAGTCCTCCACTACGGCGTGCCTCATAATCAGAACGTGGTTTTGACACGTAAAACCCCATAATTTTTTTTTTTTAGCGCACCATGCTTGTACATGCTTACGACCGTGCTTGTACGTTTGCGCGCGTCAGTGTGCGTGCGTGTGCGTGTGTCATCTCAGAGCAAGTAGTTCTATGCTTTCATTTGTCAGCCGATCCCCATGCTGACGGCCTTCGACAACACTAGCTCTGGCCGTCGCCTCCTTCGGCCATTGAGAGTAGTGGCGAACGGGAAACAGGCCCATTCATCTACACTGGCTCTTTGCACCGAGTTTGCCCTTTCTCGCACGTTGCGGAGGCGCGCAATTGCTTCGCCGCAGCACACATTTGGAACGGCGAAGCGGTTGCCCGGCCAAGTCAAAGCTCCCTCATCCAGCGAGCTAACTCGGCCTCCGCTATTGATAGCCACATGTGATAGATCAACACTGCGTATAAATAAAAAAGAAAGTGCCGGCCATTGCAAAATGGCTCTGAGCTGGACCTGCAACGCTGAGTGGCAGCTCAATGGGAGAGATGTGCGCGTGACCTTCCCCAAAGTGATTGATCCACGTCTTCGCTTTGCGACACACGTAGCTGATAAGTGCCTGTCCTGTGATCTCTAAGGCGCGAGTTCTCGCACATCCAATACAAAAGAGTACGCACTAGAGCTATTTGTTAGCGTGAGTAGCAGAACCGCACTTTCTTTCCGAGATATTACGGTCCCAAAACATGTATACTACCGTAACCTTAAATAAGAACTGTCACTGGTTAGTAAGTTCGACTTTATCGTACCTTCATACTGGTCATTTTTGTGTGTTTTATTCGTTCCTTTGTTTGCTTGCATAATTTTTTTTTCTCACGTGACTCTGAATCTCTTCCTCAGTGGTCGGAATGAAGACTGGACTAAGAAATGGTGAAACAAATGGTATCGTGTGTCACCCAATACGAACTGCTAGAAGAATTACCGCGCGTGTAGGATTATGCCTTATAAGAAGCGAGGGACTTCGGTTGTCGTTTCTACTTCGGCGTCATGCTTCAAGGCAAGGGAGCAGGGTGTCGAAATGAACACGAACCGAAAATTGTATCCGAACAGCGATTCTGGGTGAGAATGAACCCGAGCAAATACTTTTGGGACGTGCCTGAACTCGAACCGAGCCTGAATCAAAAAGGTTGTTATCGGTTACCGACTCGACACGAAACGGTTCAAGCATATGAGACCAACACGGGTGCTCAATAGTTTGCACAATTCTTCGAATAACTTCTTCTTCAATCGGTGCACCCTATACTAGCACGCTGTTAGGAATCACCAGTTATGTTGTGTGCGAGAATGGGGATAGACTATATGCATGTGCTGGTAACAACGGCCACCTCGGCAGAGACGCCTGTCCTTTTGAAGTCTCCCATCAAAGTTGTGTTCCGCAGCGGCAAAGTTGTTTCATGGACTCCATGGAATCAACATTTCTGGTGACGTTCCCAATTAGACCATTAGGTTAACTTCTTACTAAAGCTAGTCAACTACATAAAAAGGGAGAGTGGGAAAGACGACGCCCTGGAGGAGGGATATCAACGACTTCGGCTACATGACTTATTGCATAAGACCGTGGTCAGTAATAAATGCCTTCACCTTATCAGCGAGCAGAAACCGCGGCTGTAAACAGCACGCAAAATCTCGCATGTGTAAACAGCACGCAATGTTTCAACGCATGTTTGACGCTTCGCCAAGCAGAGTCAATGCTCTTCGAGTTATAGAAGTTATTCGTGGGGCACAATGTGCGTGCTTTTTACGCCTTTGTCCACCCCTAACCGGCTCAGTGCAACGAGCCACGTGCAAATTTGCAAGAAAGGTCGACGTATAGTTCAGCACAAACCGCCCTTGTTCAACGTCCAGAAGCATCAAGGTCCTCAGTTGCTTCGAAAAAAAAAGCAGCAAACTGAGCGAAATTTCCAATGCTGGCTTCTTTCTTTGCTACGGACTGTAAGTACGAAGCTTTCATTTATTCAATAGAATGGTGAATTCGCGCTATCTTCGACGCCATAGATCACATGCTACAGTTCGCTTAATAACAGTCTTGTAGTAAAAACCAGGAGCAAAACGAAAATCAACTGACTCTGCTGCTGTTGTTAAAGTAACGAGCGTATCAGCTAAGCAGACCTTACACTGACACAGAGGTTCTCGCTAGTTACCTCTGTCTTTAATATATACATAGAATTCCCTTCTTTAGTGAGTAATTAATTCGTAAATTTCGGGTTCTACGTTCCAAAACCACTATCTGATTGATAGGCATGCCGTAGTGGGGAACTCCGGATTAATTTTGATCACGTAACCGGAACAAGATCGGAGCGCCTTCAGCCCGAACCTGAACCGAACCGGTATTTTATTCGGCTCGACACCCTGCAAAAGAAAGAAAGTGCGATTTGTTTAATACCCATTGGAGACGTTTGCCTCGTCATGGGCTTAGCACGCTACTCGCTCCTAATGGTATTGTAGATACATGAAATGATAAACACATCCACAGAACACTTGCACACAGCTTGCACAAGTACACGCGAGTAACTGATCTGCTAAGCGCGAGGGAGTAGGATGAAATCCTGGCCGCGGCGGACACATTTCGATGGAGGCAAAATGAAAAAAAAAAAAACCACCAGGTGTTCCAAGTTAATCTGGAGCCTCCAATCACGGCGTGCATCATAATCATATTGTGGTATTGGCACGCAAAACCCAAGAATATAAATAATTACATTTTAAAGGTTAAAGGTAGATCAAGTCCCGTGCCCTGAAATAGCATCTATGAGTGCCTACATCACGTGCGAAGCGCTACCAGTGCCGCTTACAGAATTATTCAGATCGCTCATCCGTACTTCTTCAAAGTGCAAGTGACGCGGTCGCCATTTTATTGTTTGTTTGAGTGCCTGCCAACAGCTGTAAAGCCTTGGCGACAGGTCACCATATATAATACCTACAAGAGAATGAGCATAAGAAAATATGAAAACAGAACAGAATTTCCAGCAATATTGCATACTATAGTAAACATAGAATAGATGGATTTGTATAAGAAACTGAAAAGGATGCGCTTGCTGAACTGAGTTTCGTCAAGCATCCTATGCGTCAACTTCACAAAGACCCTCAATTGAAGATATCCATGTCAGATAAATTGTCATTGAAGACCTGTTGCAGTCACCTCATGGGGCAAGTTAGAGAAAGATTAGGGTAAAACGCGTCAAAACACCAGCTGATCTTCAGTGAAAGAACCCGAAACTGCAACGATACCAGTAACATACGGCAATGAATCAGCCCATGCGCCCCTTATCGCAAGAACCTTAAGTAAAGCACGATTCTCCTGTCACGCAAAGAAAGTATGCTAAAGTCAACTAATAGGCTTGATATCAGCGTCGACAAAAGTTGGCAGTCACTTAGGTATCCTTACGTGATCTAAATGCGAAAGCACGATGTCTTTTCTAATGTATCACCCTTTAATTAAAGTTATACCTTAATTCGCTTTAATACACTTTGCTCTAATTTGTGCCAATCCTAATTCACCTTCTTCCACTTTGATCCACCTTAATGCAAGTTAATTCCCCTTTACTTCCCCGTCTGATTTCGCAGCAGGTCCAGAGCCGAGAACGTGACGTCATCACTTGGTCATATTGGTTTTAGTACCATCGGATGTTAACGCCGGACCCGGAGGAGCGCTGGATTTCTCGCTTCATGGGGCATATAAAATTTTCGCCTTAATACATCTGTCGTAGCAAGTGCGAACGAATCGACACTGGACGGCTTTTATTGAGTTACTTTTATCGGCACTCACAGAATTCCACACAGTATAAGAAAACTCTAATCACGGTCTCACTAGTGTGTAGAACAATGCTTTGAAGCAACCAGCAGGATGGCGAAACTTCTTAGGAAGTCTAGATATTAAGCCTAAATGCTTCATGGCATGGCTCGCAATACAGGATACATGACGGCGAAAATCCTTGAATCTACATAAACCTCAAAGTGACGACCATCAAGCACGCGACGAATACTATCGCCTGACAAAGCATAATTAAAATTCGTCTGCACACGCCTTCTGGCAAAAGTCACCACACTCATATTCTTTCGTTTAACTTCAAGACTGGTACTCCACTCATGAATAAAGGAAATGTCCTTCTGCAATTTATAGGAGCAGGACATTTCCTTTTGTAATGCATGTATCGTGAGTGATAGCTTGAACCGAACTTAAGTATCTGCAAGCACTATACGTCTTCGAAAGCTGATCTCAAAATCCGCTTTGTATTGAACTGGGGTCGTTTATTCAAGGGCGCGTCCGGATCATCGCCTCTTCACGAAACCAGGCAGAACAGGCAGCAAACAGGGGACCACGATCATGAGAAGAAAATTTGCCGACGAATAAAAATTGGTTGGAGCATGCTTGTCAGGCACTCCCAGGACACTGAACGGCAGATTCAGGGCCGTTCATGATTTGGAACTGTTACGTCCTTCGATGTGAGGTCTTTCAAGAAATTATTTTCCAGTTTCTCGGCTATACAATTCCTTTTACTTGTGCTCATCCTCAAGCTTAGAATAGTGTGGTCTTTCTTCGTCGCGTGCGTTCTTTGGGGTAACTTCCTAAATCATCATCCTTAAGCCTCCGTCCTCCAAATATTTCGCACCGTGCACTAACTTTGCTTCAATTCTTAAATTGTTGTAAAATTTCTTTAAACTCCTCACGTGTTGAATGAATATAGGATTACTGTAGCAAAATTCAAAGCGCGTATTTGACGCTTTTCCGAGTTACACCATTGATGGTCATAACTTTCAAATGTATTAAATTTTCTTGATCATAGACTGCATTTGTAATAAACATAGCTCTAGAAAAATCTAGGCTATACACATTCCATTAACCAGACTGAAGTTATTCAATTTCGTAAAAACATACTCCGCCACCCTAACACGATTTCTTTTTGGGCTCAAAACCAACTGTTCTTCCAAGTTCTCTCAAAGCAGACTTCCCAGCAACGTACACATCAGATAAGAACCAGACTTCATTAGACCACCGGGCCAATGTTGCAACGGCACAATATCTCTTCCTTCCTGTGCTCATCGCTTTAAATGAGGTTGGACTCCAGGAAACGAAGCAGGAAATGCCTTTCCATCAGTGAAAGCGTCCACACATTTCCGCACCCGCCGTCTCGTGTGCTGACCGCGTCTCTTATTTAAGGCCATCCGGCGAAACGTTCGTGCAGAAGTCTTCTCTCCTGCTCTCGCAATACTGGCAACGGGTGCGAAATTCGCCTTCCACGCGCCCCCATGAGTACTCGCCAAGAAAAGACTGACCTTAAAATTTATAACCGTGAAACCTTCCTTTTAGCCTGAAGCGTAGGCCGTCTCTCCACGCGGGAGTCCTTACCAATTTCCTTCACTGCTACGCGAAAGACGAGTGGAAAGAAAGAAATAGAAACAAGGCGGCCCTGTGCTTTTTCATTTCTGTTGCCTCTACACACGGAGACTGAAGCACTCGCCTCGGGCACGTCGCTAGGGCGAGCGCCTCGCCTTTCCTCAAGTGTTTGCCTTTCGACCGCACTCGGTGAATTCCGCGCGACGGCTTCGGAGGTCATCTTTTCCGCGGTGCTCTCGAGCGCCCAGAGCCATTAGGAAGCCGCCCTTCGAGAGCCGAAGGCGAGGCTGCAGGCCAGAGCGCAGAGGGAGAGACGGCATTGGCGACGCAAGGCGGGTTTCCGCGACCGACGATTTTTCACTGACGAGTCAAGGTGGCGTCCGCTTATCGATTTCTTTCCTTTCGATCGTGCCTCTCACTGTAACTTACAACGAGACCACCTTCAATGCACAAAATTTTAGACAATTTTCAATCCCTGTGACGTGATTTGTACCCGCTATAGCGTCCGAGGGCATTTACTCCCAGGAACATCACTATCCGCCTGTTAAAAGGCTTTTTCTGGAAAATGGCACGAAGCCGACCGCAACGCTTACATAGTCATACGTACTTATACTAGCTTTGAAGCTGCGGCACTGTATAGATATCTCCATTGCTTACTTTTCTCATCAACAAAAGATCGTCTTCCAATAAGATAGTTTCGTAGTCCATCCATTCGCTGTATTTCTTGCTACAGCTTAGTACAGGAGAAATAAAGTAGACTACCGTAGCTTGATTGAAGCTGAAAGGACACGAAATGCGTGCGACTGTTACTGTTCGAGGGCAGGCAGAAAATCGATACTTCCCTTTACGTGATGGGAAAACGAAGGCAAGTTGCATGACAGACTCAAATCGGACAGTGTGGACGGAGCCAGGGAGACGCGCTATTCCGCAACAGAAACGACAGTCGCCTCCGCGGCTAAGAGGCCCCGAGTCAGCCCACATTTTTAGTATAATCGATGAACGCAGTTCCGGTACCAGCCGACAGCCGCGACTTGTTGCCACAGTGACTTTTACGTCGCGCACTTGTCTGATTTACTCATAGCACGTTGCAGACAACCGGGAGCTTAAGAACAGGGACTCCAAAGCGTCACGCTAAGCAGTTCGGGTTAACTGGCGTAACGCTCGTAGCCCGAGATAGTTTCAGGGCAGATCGAGTAAAAGTCAAGTTGAATCAATATTAAAGTTTTCCCAATCCAGGCCACTGATGCACATCTGTAATGAGGTATATTACTCGGCTCACGGCATGCGCAGGCGACACGTGGACTCCTCGTTGCGGTGTGGTTATTTTCATTAGTTTCATTGGCATTCTTATTGATTTGTTTATTTCAGTGTTAACACTGCTTCATTTATATTTGCCGTATAACAAGATAAATTAAGTAGGCGAGGTACTCTTTACCTCAATACCTCCATAGGAAGCTATGTATAACGGAAAAGAACAGAAGATAGGTCTCTGGGTAGAGTGCGTAGTGCGTTTCGCTTCGCAGTTGCCTCTGCGAGTTGCACTACGGCACCGCAAAAAACCAACTGGACAGAGGACCTTTTTCGTTGTAAAACATCTTGGGACCATGGTTTCGCATATCAGAGCTGCAGAAGGCCACGAAAGCGCTGCTCCAATTTCTGCAGGCAACGCAACCTGAGTGAGCGACCGTCTGTGATAAAACTCTGAGAATTTTCACTACTTTGGCGGCATCGACACTGGACATTCTCTCCTTATCTTAATCCTTTTTTCCACTTCACAAATGCAGAGTAGCCAACCGGGCACAGTCCTGGTCAATTTCCCAGCCTTTCATATATCCCTCTCTCATCTCTCTCTTTCTCACTTTGGTTGATAAGGAAACGTTGCAGCGAGACAGCGAGAGCCATTTTTCACTGGTTCGCATTGCATGAAATGAGTTTGACTAGATAGTGATGAAGTGCGAAATACTTCGCTATATTTATTTACTTCCGCTTGTTCGTGTAAAATCCATTTACGCACCTTAAGATGGGCGCTTTTTTCTATTTGCCTTGAGACGCTCACTAACGTAACTGTGACGATAGAAAAAGAAGGAAAGCTATGAAATTAAATGCAGATAATTCTGCAGTGGTGTATGTAGCCGTGTGCATGCTAATATGCTTGGGGGGGGAGGGGGGAGGGGAGACAGGAACCAAAAGACCCTACAACAAAGAGGGCGGGAAAAAGAGGCTGGAGGACTAACGATTCAGAATGGGCTTTGCTTCCCACGCAAAAATTAGAGCTATAGGAAGTATACTAGGACACATGCCTTCTCCTTTAAAGCAATGTCGTGCTTTAAATTTCAGTTTCTGATTCCTTCAGCACACTGACTTAACTGGCCAGCCACAGCCTCATTTGCATCCGGAGCATCCCCTCTGTCTCACCATACATATACCGTGACGATACTAAGGTGGCCTTTATATCGCTTAAACTTGGTTGTTGTGGGGATGAGCTAAGGAAACAGCCATGAAAATCACTTTTATACCCTGTGAACCTAATGACATCCTGGTACACAGTGAACTGAGCCGCTTACGCTTCGACTTCGCGTTATCGCCTTGCGTCCGCACACTGCCTCTCGGCTACTGACTGGATCTGTGTTCAGACGCGAGCTCACTTTCACTACGACAATATCGTGAAAAAGGGGTCTCACTTTCTTATCTCGTCTCATGTCAATGACAAAGCTTGAGCCATCATATATCAGTTTATATATTCGCATCAGGAGTGTCGTACAGCCACTCGCGCGGTGCATAAGTTTGGTTTTGCTTTATGTGTGCACACGTGCCCCGTTTACAGCTCTCTTGTGATGCACTACTATGTTTGCTCTTCAGTTTCTGTCTGTATGTACTCATAATATATTTTATAGTACTTGCACTGGGAATACAGTATTATTGTCGCCTTACAAGTATATACGCACACTTATTAAACGAAGCACGGGCTATATGGAAGCACAGATGTCTGTCAGGCAGCACATATGCGTTGAGTAACAGCAAATGTGCTTAAGAGGCAGCTTCAGCTAAGGGTCTCTTATCTAATACACGGGAAAGAAGAAATCGTTCTTCTCGGCAACGGGGACACCAAATTTGATGAGGTTTGCTGCATTTAAAAGCAAAACTTAATATTTAGTCATGCTTGTTTGCGAATTTTCAATTTAGGTTGTCAATATTTTTATGTAAAACCTGCCAGAAATTTCAATTCTCAGAAAACCAGACTACCAAGTTCACAACTCTGTAGTTCAGCGATGAAAAGCGATATCGATATCCGGTAAATTGCATATAATAGTACATGTAAAGCGGACATAAATGAAATATTGTACATTACTCTGAAGTAAACGACTATTATGTGAGTAGAACTTTTACAAAGCCATTGCAAACAATTTAACAAATTCACTTGAGATGTAAATTGAAAAACTAGATTTGCCCGCTTTGGATGATCTAACGTATGCAATTCACACAACTGCGATATCTGTTCCTGGTGCAGAGCTACGGATTTGTAAACTTCGTTCTTCTACTTTTCTCAAACTTAACAATTTTAGAAAATTCCTTTTGAAACATAGCGGCCTTAAATCGAACCACTTCCAACAGTCACTAGGATTTGTCCTTTTCTCTCAAATGCACCACATTTCATTAAAATCGGCCTAGTGGTTATATCAGCAAAATTTGGAGGATGCTTAAGCTTCGCCTTTAACAGTGGAACGAGATAGCATTCAAATATCCCTAACTGCTTCTCACGCTTCCCGGCAACTGCAGCCCATGTAACCGTAATATTTACCGGGAAACGCAGGCGGCGAGCGCTATGCACGAAGGCGGGCTTTCTGGTAGAAACGCGGCCTCCTGCGTGCGCCGCGATGCGGCAAAGAGCGCCATCTGGAGGTGTTGCCAGGGAGCGGGCGCGCGCAAATGGCGGACGCCGTGGCTGGCCTATAGATGGTAGACGCTGTAAAAGGTGTTGGAATCTCAGCGCTGACGCCCGTTGTTGCAGATGGGTCGCAAGCCCCAAGGGTATACCGTTGGCCTGGCGGCCTGGGGCACAACTGGAAGCATCCGAAGGTCCTGGCAAAGCATGAGTCGACTGGTAACAGAACAACTTGTTTATTCTAGCATCGCAAAAGAGCGGGCGGTCAGGTCGACCGAAGTGGAGAGACGGGAGAGCACGCTACTCAACGGAAGAAATCGGAGCCTCTCTCGGCGTCCGGGAGCAGCTGCTCTTATACTCTCGGAGTCGAGGGGAAGAAGGAACGCCTCGTCAGAGGCGCACGTGATGCACGGCACGGACAGGCTGAGACACACGTTGGGACGAGTGTAGTGACGCATCCGCCGGGCCGGCGCCGGTCAGACCTCCTCGCTTCACACTTGGGGAGCTCCTCTCCCCGGCTGCCGCGCTTTGACAAGCGTGGGCACCAACATGCACACACACACACACGCACACTTGAAGACACGTGGCATTGAAACATGCCTGGACGCGCTTGGCGGGGAGGCGTATCGGCGGCGCTGAACGGGCCAAAACGTCCGCCGCTTTGAACGAAGCCCCGGCGTCCGTTGCATCCGCGCCGGCTATACCACGCGTTGTAGGCGAAATGTAACAAAGGGGTCTGTTTGAGTTTTCGCGTAATTATGATTTCTCGTATATTCAAATTACAATCCAACGCTATCATGTCTGTAGGTTGCGTGCAAGTCGTACTTTACGATTTTTCTATGTACTTTATCTTGACAAATTTCATTAGTTCAGTAACTTCCTTGCGTCACATGGGGGGCCTCGGTATGGGTGGTTCGAAAATATTTGCCGAAACGACGTCCGCCGTCCGACGCTGGACGCCGACGCGGGATTGTCTGCGATACTGGGCCCTTAACGCTGTCGCGTTGAAAGCGTTTCTGGGTTTTACACGTACTTAAATAGGCGGCGCCGGAGTTCGGCCCGAGCTAAAGCATCCGACTAATGAGCTTCAATGCAGTGTGCAGGCACATTGCGGAAAAGCACGCTGTAGAAATTTTGCATCGTGTTGAAGAGTATCGACAGTACCTAATAATTGATCAAATACAGAAACAGAAATATACAATGTACAGCACGAGGGAGAGACCGCGTATTTCAATGAAGCATACTAATAAAGAATAGAATTGACCGACGTGCGTTGAAGCATACCAAGAATTGAAAGGGGGCGAAACCCGCACGTAGCGATTTTAGTGTTCCTTTATTAAAATTGTTTTTCAGTTGTTTGGGCGCCTATTGCTTTCTCACGACTAACCGAAGCAAATAATTTTACATTGCCTGCATCGCCCACAAGGCTCTCTCATTGTTCTTTGTTCTTTCCTCCTTTAGGCTCCAGTGCACCCTATATGTATAGAATTATACTATAGGGGACCATCACAGGGCCTGGTAAGCGTTCCTCTGTTACACACCCACACAAACGTCGTTTATGGTCTGCGAGCACTCCGACAAAACCTGGGCTTAAGTGGCCTCACCTCTGCTGGCTACCGTTCCGCAGGACTGCTAGGGCGCTTTTTAGAAGTATCCATATTCCTACTGTGACCGCAGAGGACTCGTGCTTGCGTGTATAATTAGGAACGCGTACTGGGCCCCGTAACAGTTCCCTATACAAAATAGCGGAGTTTAAAGGGAAAGAAAGGAAAAAAGAGAAAAATAGGAGAGTTTTGCAGGCGGATGCAGGCCGAATTGGTCGCCCTATCACGGTAAGTCGCGCCAATTTAACAGCGCGCGAAATATTGAAGATAATTCATTCACGAACGCAACGTAATCATAGGCGCTCTGTTCGCCCTTTCCTCTCTTAGTATGCTTAACCGCAATACGTTATTTCTGTGCGCACTGCCTATTATTATTATTATTATTATTATTATTATTATTATTATTATTATTATTATTATTATTATTATTATTATTATTATTATTATTATTATTATTAAGTTCCCACCGTTTACTGTGAACTGAGCGAAGCTTTTGGTTTAGTCTGTCACTCACTGCTTCTGATCAAGCTTACGCACTGTGATGTTGACTGGTCAGTGTCAATCTCTTGCGCAGTTGTCGTCTTGATAGATCATGTTTTGCTAACGTGAATGGCCAAATGTCTTCTTTTTACATGGCAACTAGTGGCGTCCCTTAAGCTTAGATCAGTATTAGGACCACTCCTCTTAATTTTTAATGATGACAATCATTCCGTTATTAGCAACTCTTCTTTCCTTCTATATGACGATGACATCGAAATTTTAAAGAAAGTTCAGACTGTTGATGACTGTCGCACGCTGTAGTCGTGTCTGCTTTCCTATTCTAAATGGTGCAAAGATGATAACCTTTCCTTGAGTGTAGCTAAACTCAAAGCTATTACTATCACACGAAAAACAGCAAGCATTTCTTTTTATTACTCTGTAGATTCTGTACCGTTGTGTAAGGTCTGTGAGGTCAATGATCTTGGTGTACCTTTTAATGCAACCTTACACTTTTCTGCTCACACTAAACGCGTTGCTATGTAGGGTATACGCTCTTTTGGCTATGTTTGCAGACTATCTGGGGAATGCAAGTCTCGTACACCACTCCACAAGTTGTACACAACTATCTGTCTTCCTCAACTTGAATATGCGTCGGTCATCTGGAATGGTTTTTACAGATCCAACAGTGACAATATAGATCGGGTACAGAAAAAGTTTCTAAGCATTTATCATCACCGTTTTTCTAACACGGTCACTGGACCTTGTTCTAGCACTTTTGTATTATTGTCACTGCCCTTACTTCGCTCCCGATGTAATCGCGCTGACCGTCTGTTTCTCTTCAAACTCAATTCACGGTATCCTCACCTGTCCCGAACTTCTCAGTTGCATCATGCTTCGTATTCCGTGCAAGATCACAAGAAAACATAGACCTTTTCGTGTCTCTGCCTGTCATGAACAACACTCAACAGTCCACAGAATACAGTGTCTTTATAACGCTTATTTTCATGATCTTCATATTTTTTTCACAAGTCGCTGTCATCGTTGCTCTCCGAGCTTTGCCTTGTTGTGTCATATTTTCACGCATTGTTAAACAGCCCCTCTCCTCCTTTTCCTTTTGTATTTACACTGCGCTTTGTTGTAGCTACTCTCTTTTTTCACAATAGTTTTTTTTTTTCATTGCTTCTTTTTAAACAATATTCCACCGTAGTGTTCTTTTCTTTTGCGTTAATGTATGCGTGCGCCAGCACTCAGACTTCAGGGTTGTTCCTGGGCAGGTTAAATTAACATTGTTTATTTATTTATTTATTTATTTATTTATTTATTTATTTATTTATTTATTTATTGAACAATCAGTTATCAAGTACTAACAGCATGCTTTACGGCAGCACACATTTATTTAGAATGCTTGTTCGTAAGACTCATCTGTATTGCGCTGAAGCTTACTAAAGCACATCAGTCATTCTGTGTAAACGTGCAAACAGCCCTGCGCGGTTTGGCTCCAAAGCGGTTAGTTTGGGCTCTTGCAGGCTAGGGCTAATAAATAATATAAACAAATAAAATACGGAATTTGCAGATTAGAAATATATATATATATATATATATATATATATATATATGATTGCAGGATCGCACCCTGATATCCTGTTTCAAGCGAAGCGTAGGAAAGGCGCGGCAGCGCTCCTTTAACACCATCAATCTGCAAAATAAGGAAAGCTGCCGTCTTTCCGCAGATCATCTTACGAATCGAAAAACCCGCTCTTCTGCGAAGCTACGTACGTGCTGCCGTCTATGTATGCTGCACCTCACTGCGTCTTTCCATCGCTGACGCAACCAAACCGCGCCTCTGCTCTACTTTTAGATAGCGTCGACAGGCGGCGCTAGACGCCTGGTTGGTCTAAGGCTCTCTTTTTCTGCGTGTAGTGCGCGCCCACTTTGAATTCGCCACAGCGGGCGTTAGGCTTTTGTTCAGAATCGCTACAGACTTCCTAAATTATTCTAAGGAATGCTGGCAGCGCTCTTTAGTTTAATCCCTCAAACCTTCACTCACGTCACTGACGACGTGAATGATAACGAATGCCATAAACTTGGGCAGTTACATAAGGTGTGCGCGAGAAACGCAGGTATTTTATACTCACCACGAACGCTGCGAGGCACAAAAGAACCACTCGTGAAATAAATTATGAGCACTTGTATGGCAGGGCTCCGACATATGACCGTAGACACCTCAACACGTAGAGCTGTGTTCGCAAAAAAAAAAAAAAAAGAAAGGTTGTTGCACGCTAGAACTATTCGTAAGAGCAGATAACACCCAAATGTGATATTGGAAGCATCGTTAGCGAAGGTAACCAGCGAATGGCAAAAGAGAGATTGCGAAGAAAAATTTGGTGAATTCGGTCCCTGAACTGGGAGAGCATCGTGAATTACTTTATATATATATAATGCATTACAAGATGCAAAGCAAACAGCTAAACGTGAATACTACTTTATTGCGAAAGCCGCGCCCCGCACACTTTGACGCCCACTGTGCGTCCCGACTAGAAACCCTATATGCATCGAGCACTAAACGGCTTTGATTCTGCAACTAGACGATCACTACTGAAAGTACATACTAAAGGTTATTTGGCAAGACATCTCTAATTAGTTCCTCAATAACTGGAGCACGAACTTCCTCCTAAATACGTTGCCGGAATCAAACTACAACATAGTGCCGTAGAATTTTTTTACTGTTCGCAATCGAAGCAGGTGACGTAACACCTCGTGATGTGATCTAACAAGATAGAATATTACAGCAAGATGTAGCATCTAAACAATCGAACTAGGAACTAGATCGTTGGAGCTAACGTTTGGACAATGCAACTTCTTGGCTGCACGTTCTCTTTCAAAGCCGTTATAGATATTGTTCAGCTTCTATACATTTAATCTTGGCCTCAGTAGAACGTCTGTTGAGATGCAATTGAACATCACGCATTATTTTTGGCTCCGGCGAGATTCATTGTTCGACGCCTGTTAATCACTCGGGATGATCCGTCCCATATCGAGGCTCCAGTACAAAGCTAAATTCTTTTTTCTGCATAACAACAACAAAGGTGGGAATAAAGTTGCGTAAATGTTGCAGTAAGCTGCTTGTATATCGATTGTATATTGAGCTATAAGTAAAGAAAGAGTTCACGCAGAAACTCCTCGACAGAGAGAGAGAGAGAGCAAATTATAAATGAAAGGCAGGGAGGTTAACCAGGACTGAGCCCGGTTGGCTACCCTACACTGGGGAAAGAGAAAAGGGGAGGGAAAAATTAAAAGAAGAGAAAATTAACTGGGGATTTCGATCGGTCATTCAGTCCGGATCACAGACTGTAGCTAAATCCGGTAGCATTCAAATATCGCAGCAGCGCTTTTGTGGCCTTTTGTAGCTGCGATATGTGAGGCCATGGTCCCAAGATCTTGTTCAAGGTGAACGGTTTTTTATCTAACTGATTTAGAGCTGTGCAAAAGTCATGTCTTTCATTTTCAAAAGATGGGCAGTGGCACAGTAGATGTTCTATAGTCTCCTCGACACCGCAGGCATTATACTCGCCGCTATCAGCCAGGAGTTGTGTAAGTATGCGTAAGCATTGTGCCGTTTGCGCATCTCCACGCAGCCCGATGTCATTATCGATGTCGTGGAACTTGATCCGACCAGTATAAACCCATATCAACCCTTCTCGGTTGTGCGCTTATCATGTTCAATAGCGAACATGACAAGGTATATATGTTTAACGAAGGCAGAGCTCATTATGGCACTCAAGCCCACAACCATTGGTGTTAATTACGGTGAATTAGCCACTCTTCATTAAGGCAATTGAACCCTCGACCTCTGGCAGGAGTCGAACTCACGACCTTCGGTGTTAAGGTGGATTAAGTTTGATTTAGCGAAGCTCTTTCAAAACCACCACTACATTTGCTAAGGGCGGTATGCAATGCTTTATAGATGGTTCGGATGCTTGTTTTCAGCTTGTTATTTATTTAAACGTGTGCTGTCCTGCGTACTGTATGGGTGATTTCAATGAATGTATGCATTGTTTTCACTTTGCTGGGCGCTTATTTGTAGTCTCTGCCTTACGTGGGTATGAGTCATTGCTTAAGGGGATATGAGCCATTCATTGTCTTACGTCACGGACAAATTTCTCGTTGGGAATGCATAGAAATGCTTACGCATTTAAAAGACCAATACTGAACGGCACAGCGACATTACTTTTCTGTGTATACGAATTCACGCCACACTCCGTACAGGACCCTAATAAAGTTTTTCATCCATCCATCCATCCATCCGTACAGGGAACAATAAAATATATCCAAGCTCCATAGATTCTTTGGTTCTTCTTCAGTACATTTGAGACCTCCCTAAGTTCTCGAAAAGACACCCCCGATACTCGTGAAGAACATTGAGAGAGCCCCCGTGCCGCCTCAAGTTTACGATCGGAGATTACTGGACAACGGTGGGGCTTCAGCGTAATCTGAGGAATCGTGCCACTTGCTTGCCGCAGATGATGTGCGTTGGTACTGATTAATTAATTAATTATTTTTTACTGATCGATTATTTACTTGCGAATTTGCTTCAGTATAATCCACGAACCTCGGACACAGTACCCACAGAACAGAACGAACGCCGCTGCAGTGTAAGAGGGGGCCGCACTGGCCAAAGGGGGCCGCGGCCGAGTTATCTCTGCGTTTGCTCCAACGGGCCATGTAGTAGTGGTCAGAATGCCAGGCTTGAAACCTATCGTTGACTCCATCCCAGGTGTACTCTTCAGTTACCCTTAATTCTACGTACAGTTATAATAACACAAAGAATGACAGATGAACAAACATCACCTGGCTGTCATGCCTGCCTCATAACTGATGTTTGTAGTACCCTTTACCCGCAATGAGAAACGGATGTGCGCTACACATTTCCCAGAAAGATTGCTGTCGCCGTCCTAGCGCGCGCAGCTGGCATCAGCGGGACATCCCGCGGCAAAGTGCTGTATTGCGCGGAAAAATACCGCTGTTGTGGTATGTTTCCAATGACTCACCACTTATTTGGCATATCGGGCACATAAGGTGGCACATCTGTTGAGCAGATGGCGCTTGGATGCGTCAGGACATCAAGGTTGGCATTCGGCAGTGCAACAAGAAGTGCAGACCACGCATTCCTTTTACCGCTCGCCTGAATACAGTGGATGTTCAAACAGATTCCGCCTCGTGATCCACGTCATTCGATGTTAAACTATGTCATTAGCTCTTTATTTTTACAATTTTCTGCAAGCGCACCTGCAGAATGACAATTGAGGGTGAACCTGAAAGTAGGAATGTGGATGTTTGATATGGCGCTGTTCGAGCTTCGGTATTGTAGTGCTCAGATAGCAGCAAAGAAAGAAAGAAAGAAAGAAAGAAAGAAAGAAAGAAAGAAAGAAAGAAAGAAGGAAAAAGGGAGGAAGAACTGAATAAAAGGGGAACGCACACTAACGCCAAACAAACCCCCGAGATAGAGGCTCGTGAGGCAGCACCTTAACGCCCGACATTTTATGCTAATTACATAATGATGTTAGACAACCTAAAAAATGTTATAAGAATGTCGGCGTTTTGACCTTCGCGTCGTGTTCACTCGCTTTGCATTCGGATTTTATATAAACGAGCATATGTATACGCTACTGTCACCAAATTTCCACATGGCTTGGATGTTTCCAGCTTGGGTGACCTACGTTGTCTAATATTAAGACGAAGCTTCAGCTTGGGTGCTCCCACGTGTATACAGAGGAAATAAAGAAATCGTTTTTCTCCGCAACCACTACACCAAATTTGACGAGGCTTGTTGCAATTACAAGAAAAGTTAGACTCTGGTGACTGTTGGTGGCGAATCTTCAATTTAGGTCGTCAATATTTTAATACTAATCAACGAAAATCGCAAACTTTGAGAAAACGAAGATTTCAAGTTTACAACTCTGTAACTCGGCAATGAAAAACAATATCACAATTATGTAAGTTGCACCTATTAGAACATCTAAAGCGGACAGAATTGATGAATTACAAATCACTCTCAAATGCACCATTGATATGCGGGTAGGACTTTCGAAATATCTTTGTAAGCAGTGTAAGATATTCAGGTGAGATAAAAATTGACATATCAAATCTGTCTGCCGGCACACCAGAGCGAATAGCATAGGCTATATGCGGTGGTATTGTGACGAGACACCATAACTCGATACCATCTGGCTTCAAGCCTGCAAAATGCCCAACATCGGCATTGTGGCATCTCCGGCAAATTCACGTGTGCCTCTAAGTTCCTGGGATTGCTAAGAAGGCAGACTTGTCACCGCTAATCCTGAAGCCCTTGTCTCTGCTCCTCCTACACAAGTCTTCTTTTGACCGCATACACATGTACACAAACGGTTCCAAAAATTCAAACAGCTCTACTACCGGAGCAGTGGTTGTTCCATCGAACGTCGTCTCTTCGCAGTTTAAATATTCGCACAATACAATGCCGACAGAGCAGAACTTGCGGGTCTTCAAGGTGCTCATGCAAGTACGTGCTCCAGCAGCCACCAAATCGTTAGGCCATTTTCTGCGATTCGAAAGCAGCCTTACAAAATCGGCAGTTTGCCCTACGTCATGGGTTACACGACCAGCTGTACGAAATAAGGCAAACTCATCCCCACGCGCTAGAGAACAGACGCGACATTGCATTTCAGTGGTTGCCGACCCACTGCAGAATTGTCGGCAACGACAGCGCAGATGAAGCCGCACGCTCGGCTCATCAAAAACATCAGCGGGTTCCTATACCCCTTTCAAGAACTGACGCTGCGCGGCCACTTCAATCCCTCGCTCGCCACATCACACTTCTACCATGGAATTCACCGGGTTACACCAACTCACGCTTGCACTCTCTCGATCCTAACTTGAGACTTTGCCTGTCATCTGCCACCATGCGAAACAACTTTACTGTGTCGCAATTTGTGCGTGAGCGATGGGACTCTAGAGCAACTTCAGTGTCACTATCCACCCTTTGATGCCCAACAACGTACTGTATAAGCTAACCTCAGCCACTTAGGTAATAGACTCCTCTCGGAGGAAAAGATCCTTGGATCATGGCCGATGTATTCTTGCATGAGAAAGGACACAAAAGCCCTTTTGCTCTTCTTGAATGCTACTGGACTGTACGAGCGCTTGTGACAGTGAACATTCCTCTGCGACTGAGTCTGTGGATGACTGGCTCTTAATTATTGTTTTTCTCTCCCCTTCTTATCTAATCCTCCCCTTTAACTAACTAAGGACGTGCCAATCGGGCATGTCCTTGGCTAACCTGCCTACCTTCCCCTTTCCGTTTCTATCTCTCTCTTTTACACGACTAAAGTCATTTAAGCGAATATATATATATACATATATATATCACGATGACAAACCACAAAGCGACAACCTTGAAATCAAAAGCTGTCCCATATATCAATACAGGAGCAGTTTGTGTCACGACGAATCGAAAAACGTTTAAGAAAACATCAATGGATGAAACTCACAAGAAACGTCGGCATCAAGGCAACAATGCATGTTAATGGGCGTCATAATATTTTTATATGGAATTGCTCTCAGTATGGGGATTTGCCACAGACTGACCTGATCGACCTGACCTGACTGGACTCAAGCACCTTCAGTGCGACTACCTCCATCACTCCGTCCGCAATCCTCAGCGCCACCCCTTCTCCAAAAATGGATTACTCATTCATTCATTAATTGATAAACTTTCACTGAAGGGTAGCTATCATATCTTTACCACTGCTCCATCCCTGCAGGGCAATGCGAGCTTACACGTATACTACTGCGCCCGTTCACTGCAAGAAAAAGAGTGAAACAAAGCCAACAGTAGCCTCAAGGATTCCGTCGTCTGGAGCTCGGCTTCTAATAAAGTGTATTGCGCCCAGAATGCGGTGTTGCACAGGACCCTTCACCTGTGTTATTTTTAGACAGACTGGCTCACACAATGCGGTGCTTATCGCTATCGAAAGCGGGTTCTTCGTGTGCGCCAGGAAGGAATCCACAAGCCTTGGTCTTGAGCTACGCTTCCAAATTAACGATGGAACAGCTACACGGCCTGTCACTGTATACACTATAGGCGGTCGGCACGAGACCGTTTGCACTGACATACTTTCCGTTATACAGTTTTCGTTGCGTTTTAAAACGCTACACATCAATACTTATAATGCATACTTACTTAACTGACGAGCGCAAACAATAGCATTAATTCCCGGCTTTCAAACATACGAATTGCAAAAGCTAATCGTAAACGAACGGCAGTCTCATTTACAATGGCGAGCAATATGAGCGGGAACACAGGAGTGCGTGTCGGATAGCCTCGAACCCTACTATGGGCGATACGTGGCGGCCGCCGTCGGGAACAAAGTGGAAAGGAGGACGCTGTTTAATAACTGTTGGCACTACCACCATGCGTCTCTTTATACAAAGTGTGGAACTTCGCATCGCCAGCGCACATTGATAAAGCTGTCTGATATTGTGGTTACTGATAGCTCTGTGCGCCGAAGCGTGGCCAATAGCAGCACTGTTTCGATGCCTAAGCATTCTGGAGCTACTTCCCTGAGAAAGCTGTCCGCCAGCCTGTAACGCGTGACACGGTGCGCTCCATTCGGCATACGCGAGGCTCTATTATATATTATAGGTACATACGGAAAGCGCCTTACGCTAAACGCAAGAACGGCCGCCTAAGTGCTGCGCTCTAAAAATATAAAAAAGCATGAAAGGAAAAAAAAAACTGACTAGCTGTAAGTCACTGCGACAAATAACCGTCTTATCGGCTGTCGGCGGCCAGTGAAATCCCGTCAGCTACCGTTTTCGAAAAAAGCAGGCGCAGTGGGAGTGCCAACAGTTAGCGGAAGAGCGCCCCTCTTTTCCCTGATCCACGTATCGCTCTAACTCGGTTTCGAGGCTATTTGCCACGCGTTCGCATGATCCCGCTCATATTGCTCACGCTAGTGCATGCGTCGGATCAACGTTAACTCGCGGGATTTTCTTCAACGGGGCACCAGGGCTTCGATAGCAATAATTTAGCAGCCTCGCTCATTAACCAACATGTTTTCTTGTCTTGAGGAAACTGTGCACTGGAAAACCACATACAAAAAAAAAAAACGCAACTAAGTTGATTTCAAATATCCCGTCCTTTTCGTCCTGTCTTACTACACATGTGCTTTTCAAGTGTACGGTACTTTAGTATAAAAAATATATATATATATGGGGTTTTACGTGCCAAAACCACTTTCTGATTATGAGGCACGCCGTAGTGGAGGACTCCGGAAATTTATACTACCTGGGGTTCTTTAACGTGCACTTAAATCTAAGTACACGGGTGTTTGCGCATTTCGCCCCCATCGAAATGCGGCCGCCGTGGCCGGGATTCGATCCCGCGGGTACTTCAGTATAGACGGTGGCGTAACGTGACGACGTGATGTCGCGCTTGAAAGGCCACGCGACTTCGCTGACTACGACGCCCTCTTCCTTTGACGCTGGTTCTCTGGCGACCTGATTAAAAAAAAATAAAAAGAAGAAGAAAAAAGGAAAGAAAAGAAAGAAGAGAAAAGGAGGTGAGAGCGAGGGAGGACGAAGTGTAGGCTTCTGGAGTGGTGCCGAAGCCCGTGGATGCAACGCCGTTCCGGAATTGGCTCGGCTTCGCTGTCGGGGCGCGATTGAAAGCCCGTAATTACGACCAGCGATCATTCTTCCTGTTGTTGCCTGCTGCTGAGAAAACCAGGGTGCGCGCCGACGCCGCCGACGCTTCACGGCAACTGAGAGGCCCAGCTCGAGGGAGGGAACCAAGCCGCTGTCTCACTGAGTATACGTGCAGCGGCGTTGCAAAGACGAAAGCTGGCGTCACTCTAACCAAGGATATAAATCGCACAACGCTTTTCAGACCTACGGTCGGTTCGTGGTGTTTGCACCACTGCGCATGTGCTGTCAGACAAAGGGGGATAAGAATGTGAAAAGCCAAAGCACCCCTCGCTCATCGGCCATCGCCGCGTTAGCACAGAAATCCACACACTTGCCTAGAGCGCTCAAGCACCGCGATGCAATGCACGGAGCAATATCACGGCTGCTGTGCTAGATTCAATATACCGCACTGAAAACTCACAGCACACCACTCAAGCACTTTAGTTACCTGTATACAGATACATATATGGACGTCTATACGTGTGAAGAGCTGCGTGGACTACGGGTCGGTTTTGCTAACGCCAGCTGTATGGCACCCACATCGTTGCACGCTTTTAGGGAGGCATGGCGTGCGGGCTCTCACGAAAAGGGCGTATGTCTTCTTTTTTTTCTCACTCTCTCTCTTTTCTGTAAAGGAAAGTTACACCTCGAGTACGGCGGCGCTGCGGGACTTTCCCAGATTTCTGTCTGATCACCCCCATTCTACCGGTAGCCATTTGCAGAAGAGAGGTCCGTTCGGAGATCTGCTCCGTCTTCGAAGAAACGATGGTCTTGAATTTCTCATATAAAGGTTAGGTTTCCGGTGTAGAAGCGGTCACACTTAGTTTTCCATTGCACAATTATTTTTCTGAGAAGTGAAAAAATTGCACCGCAGTTCTCAGAAAAAGAAAGAAAGAAAGGAAAAAGAGTGGCCTTACGCTAGTTTTCGGCTGTCATGTGAGTATAACAATCCATCGCCTATTGTAAACATTGATTAAACTACTGCACAAGCAGATACGACAAAGACAGGTGCCAATGCAAGCGCGCACATACGCGTACTTACGCCATGTTCACGTTTGCAGCTGCTTTCAAGCATTACAGCTGTTGCTGCTCTTATACTTTGAGCACGATTGCCTCCCCATTTAGCACTTTGTGGAAAATTCGAAGAGCTCGTATGTCAAATACGATAATATGGGCCGAGGTTTTAAAAGGTGACGGACGCTTTATTGCGATTACATCTATCTGTGCTTACAGAGATCATGAGTGCAGTATGAATATCTCCTCATTAGAATCTGCTCTGCATTTCTTTATTTAACACTGTATATCCCATTTATTTGTTTTGTTAAGTTTTTTATTTGACCGGACTAGAAGCAGCGCAGTGGCAACAGTCTATAGGTAGAGCACGGACTCCGAGCTCGAGCAGCAATAACGCGTAAAAGCGCCGAAGAGGACGACCCACTAGAAATCGCTGGAGGGGACGACCCGCTATATCGTTCCAATCCTTCTCTACAATTACCCGCAGGAACGAAAAGGGAGCCACCCGACGACCTAACAGCTTGTCACTATGAGTGGGTCATGGTAGGTCTTGAGGCGGTCTGCGTTGACATTGTCTCGTCCACCACGGCGCATGTCCGAAGATGGTTCAACGGGCCCGATCGCGTATTGCATCGTCGACCAGAGATGTGCGTTCGACGATGCAATAGGGGCCTTCATAATTGGGCAGTAGTTTCGACGAGAGCCCAGATGCAGTGGAAGGGACCGAGAGCCACAAAAGCACTCCGGGCAGGAATGTGGGCGCAGAAGTGGTGTCACCGCGAACGCTCTTCTGGCGCTTCCGGTCAGTTGAAGTAAAGACCCGCGCGAGATCGCGAAATTCTTCGGTGTGTCTGGCTGTGGTAGAAATAGGCGCACACTCAGATGCATCCGGCTTGGAAGGATCGTGTCGATTGTGCGCGACGGGTGCCGGCCGTACAAGGGCGACCCACTATATCGTTCCAATGCTTCTCTACAATTTGTGTCTTAAACACTTACTCGCGCATTCCCGTCGGTATTTAGTAAGTTTCTTTTTGGTTTCTTTTCTGCCCAGTTAGCCCTGTTAGTTCGTACTTGGAGCCTTTTACTGTGGCACTATGTGAAACTTTCTGACGTTGCTCTGCAAAGAGCAAGGAAAAAGACAGAAAGAGAGTGATGGAGATGTTGCCTCGCGGGATATTTCCTAACTGCCGCACGCACTGCACTTCATGGCACTCGAAAGAGGCAAACGCTAGACGTCATCTCACCTTGACCTGAGCGCGGATGACCATTGCTCGATCGCAAATGCGGCCCATGGGATCGCTGACACATCGCAAGAGCAATTTCCGCATTGCTGCACTCTGCATTGTTTCTCGCGGGTGTTCGGCATTTTGAGAACGCATTCGTACGCGTGGATTCTGAACGGTCACTCACACGCAACAAACGCATCGGAGCGCCGTATACGCATGAGCATTCTATAGCGGAATGCGGTTTCCGACGTGTTGCTTGCGTGTGCGTATGTGGGGAGGGTGGACGTTGCTGCCGCGAACATGCAATTTTTTTGGAATGCAGGCACGGGGATCCCCCATTGTTTTCATGGCAATGACAATTCAAGTGAATCACATCAACTATGGCCAGGTACCCTGTGCCTCATTCAGCACGAGATCGAGTGCTGTCGCTTACGCAAAAGCAGTGCAAAGACGGCCTGGCGCCGTCTGAAGGCAAGTATACGTTGGCCGCTTCGGAAAATCGATTTCACGTAACAATTGATCCGGAACGCAAGCGCGCACCTCCGTCTGCCTAACCTTTGTAACGAACATCTTCCACGACTCACCGCTTTTCTGGAGAAGCATGCAACGAACTACTGCTCTTTCGCGGAATGAAGCACCCTTGCTTGTACTAGGTCGCCTTAGGCCAGCGACTCTCCTCAAGAAACCCTGGTGGCCCTTTCATGGTGGCCACCAGCCTGGTGGCCCTTTTGGGAACGCGCCACGCATTCGAGGCTCGCATGCAACGAAAGCCGACGTCGAAAACAATGCGTAGAAATCCCGACTTTGCCCCATCCGCTTCATGTGAGCGCCCTGTTATGGCAGATTGATGTGACCCGGTTTCAAAGAAGCCTCTCCCGCGTGCAGCGAACACCACTCGACGGAGACGCCCGCATCGCCCCTGTGCAAGGCGCAAATTTAAACGATCCGATAAAGGGTCGCCAAGGGAAACCGGTTCCTTCGCCCGAGTCATCTCGCCTGCCCAAGTTATACTATACATAAAGCGTTAGGCCTGCGCGTGAAACAGTCTGTAGCGCACGGATGCGACGCTGTGCTGCACGGGAACTCATTCTCTCGATGCTGGATGCTGTGCTCATAATCTCGATAAAAACATACAGCGTTGAATAAGCAGCAGCTCGTGAGTATACTTCTGAAATATACCCACCTCTGAATGTAAGCGACGCCCTCGACATCAAATGCGCGCCGGCTGCCGACGTTCGTGTCGATGTCTCTAATAAACGGTTGCTTCATAAACTACATCGATATAGCTGAGGGGAGTTACCTGGGTACCTGGAATGATGTATCGGCCCGTGTCAGTCTTTGTGAGTCTTTCTAGCTTTCGAAAGACTTTGTCAGTCTTTCCTGCGAGGGCCGGGATCTTGATTTCTATAACGATGTGGTCGCCGCCCTGGTAAGCAGTCGTATATTGCCACTGTACGTTCTCGATGTTTTTGACCATTGGGAGGTTCGGTTCGGTGTCTCGGGATACCGAGTTGCCCATCCTTTTGAGAACGCTGGGGTCCGTGATGATCGTGAGGCCTTGGTCTTGTGAGTCTAGCCAGAGGTCTAGCCAGAGGAACCCACGCTGGGTTCGGGGCGCTGAAGTCCCCGCCTATCAGGAGCGGGTATGGGCCAGCGAGGTTGAGGGCTTTCTTGAACAGTAGCAGGAATCTCGGTCTCGCTTTGGACGGGTTGATATACATACGTCCAGGATGAATATCCTGTCTTTGCGATGCTTTTGTGGCATAATTTTTCTCAGCAGCTGATCCAGGTTGACTACCCGTATATCGTGTCGGACGGCGACGAGGCCGTTTCTGACCAGGGTGGTCATAATGGACGCGAGAAGAATTTACTGATGCGATTCGATAAGATACGTCAGCTAAGTGTCAAGGTTACAAAGCGTATCGAACGCACAAGACAGCTCGTGATTAATTGGCGCTTTACCTGCCACTGCGATTTCTCGTGGCACTTTGTCATTAGAGAAAGGGCTGCCCACACCCGAATAGACTACTCCACATTTCTGTAGCAATAATTACATCTATGAGTTTGTTTACTTTAGATAAGTGATTTATCTAACAACCCTTATACGTAATGATTCCATTCAAGACTAACCTAATAATTCTATCGCAGCTTTACTTTTTTTTAGGGGGCCGGTCTCGTAATCCCGAATAATACTCCGACTATGTTATTAGTCGTGCCCGTGCACAGAAAACTTCTCTTGCGTATAGAGCGTTTCCTCAGTGACCGGCGGGGTCCCCGCACCAGTCATGGTAGCGACCGGCATGATAACGAGATGCCTGCCCTTGCAATGACCAATCGCGGACGACGCAGGACAAACTGAAGCACTCTCGTCTAGTCGGCTTACTATATAGCGCTGGGAGGAAATATTTCAACTAATGGCGGAACGTGTCGAATCGCTGCTGCGGCTTCGGCAAAAGTCAGTAACGATAGAGCACGCAGAGACGGACAAACGGACCGCAGAAGACTCCGTATGATGCACCCCTACATAGACTATCGGCCGTAGAACAAGGGGGGCGCTTCCATTGGATCCTACGACAGGCCATTATCCGCCTTGCTCAACACACTGCACGGTTTTGTAGCGCACAGTATTCCACGAGCGCTGCTCCTTCTTCGAGGCTGATTAAACGAGCAGCCCACGATTAGTAACGCGGTCAGCGCGAGAGATATACAGACCTGCCGGGCATACTGCTAAGAGAGACCGTATGGATGGGCGAGTGTTATGGCCGGAGGAAGTCCGTGGTAAGGGTCAGTCCGGAGTTCTGCTTACGTCCGTCCCCGCCCACCGCGATCGTCGTGGCCTAATGGATGCGCGCAATCGGCGAGACGCAGCAACTGGCGCGTCTTTCCTTATTGGCCCGGTCACCACCTGCACGTAATGGTCCCCCAATCTTATGGACGGGTTACTCGAGAAGAGTTTTGTTTTCGTCTTCCAGACTATCGAGGGATGAGCGCGGTACGAGCAACGATCGCGTGCAAAGATTATTCACCCGTTTATCTCCCGGCGTACGGCGCGCGCACACGTTCGCGTATAGGAAAGGGGAGGTCTGCAGCTGCTTAAACGTGCTCCCTTTGCAGCGAAGCGATAGAGAGGAGGACCAACATAAATCTCGCAATAGATACAGTCTCGACTCGGAAACGCGCTTGTTGACTTGGTGCCGGCACATTTCTTTAAGTTGTGTCTACTGCGGTATAGTTAAGGCGGATCCAGTCGCACCGATCAGGGTGGTTCACGACGTCAAGCCTTCCCGTGTACGTAGGCTCGCATGTACATAGCGGCAAACGGCACGGAGTCACGCTGCACCCCAATGATGGTCGCAGGTAATCAGTGTATGCAATATCTTGGAGGTGTGCGTGTGTGCGCGTGTGTGTGCGTGCGTGCGTGCGTGTGCGTGTATATATAGCAACATTACCCAGGCAATCTACACGCTATCTGATAACCTTCAATATAAATAAGTGAGCACGATGAAAGAAATGTTAAAGTGTGCTCCCATCATGTTACGCATCGCACTATTACCCTATACACTATGACCATACACAAACACATCTTTCGAAGCACGAACTATGTATAATTAATTTATCAATTCTTTATTCAAAGAATGGTTATTAATAATTTGGGCATATTGGCGCCAGACATGGCGCCAGACGAGGCAATTGCGTGTATTCGCGGACTTCTTTCACGCTCGGAAAAATACTTTTATGTAGCACGTATTGAACAACAGAAGCTGTAATTGGGGCTTTTAATGTTGCTCTATAACTTTCTCATTCACATTTTCATCAAATTATAATAATTAAGAAGTTGAGTAATTAATTAAGACCAATTATCTAAGTAGGCGGACTGCAAAAAAGTAATCTATCTCCATGCGACGGCAAACAACATTACCTCGGTTCTGTCCAGCTAAGTGGAATTTGCATATTTCTAAAACTTGGTGCATGATAGTTGGGACGCCCTGTTTATCCGGCCAATAAACAAGAGCCGATAGTTGCAACTTAGCGCTTGTCCAAGGGTATCTCTTTCTTTGTGTACATATTTTAGCTCACCCTGCTATGACCTCCTGTCGGATGAGCTCCCGAACAACACTTCGCAATATGGTAAAAGCGTTTTAAATCATGAATCCGGGTTCTCAAACAGGTGCGACGTAATGCTAACGCATACCTCAATGGCGCTTCTGCCAACCATGCTCCTATTGAAAAAAAAAAAAAAAAGAGAGAAACATTTTTGGGAAGCCGGTGCCATTTAACAGCGCAGCATTCGTGTGAGTGATGGAACGACTGCCACTCGTTGCATACCTGTAGCATTTGCCGCTGTATCACCACAGAATTTTCGTTTTATTTCGCGATGGCGCAAAGGCATGTGTTATTGCTTGACTAGGCACTGCATGGTGACCCACGTCATTATCGTTCATCACAAGAAACCTTTAAACGCAAAAAAAGAAAGAAGATCAGTGAAGTACGAAAATGTCCTACCAATGTGTACCCGATGTCTTAGTTATGTATATCCTTTCCGCAGGCCGACTTATGCGACAAACGTTAGCCAGCTCTACTGACAGGCGGTAGGAGATTTACGCACAATAAATTAGACTCTACGATCGCCTACGCTAAAGAACCCAGTAACTACCACAAAGAACACAGGCGACTAATACTCGCACCGGTGCAATGAACCAGCCGTCCACAAGAAACCGCGTGGTTAGCCATATAGGTTGCATACAATAAACCGGATCAAAAGAGCAATACGCTCGGCATAACAAGAACTACACGACCTCTCGTCCACGGTGTGAAAGCCACAAGTGTCCATACGATTTTTTCGATGTCAATTAGGGATGTCGACAGCAGCCGGCCGCTACACCAAAGCTCGACGGCCCCGTTCCTGTTTCAATGTTTTCGTTCTGCGTATGCAAATATGCACGTGCCCTCCCGTACGTACCCAACCCGACCGGACCCTCACAAAAAGCAGAGGAAGGCGTGATCGCATTGCGCGATGCAAGTTCGTTCATCTCGGTCCGCTTCTCAGAAAAAGCACGATGCCCGCCCCGGCTCCCCCCACAACAGCCGCCACGGAACGATATTGTTCACGCTAAGTGGATCGATGCAGCCGGGGGCAGCTGGCCCGTGTCGCGCCTATATGCGGGCCCACTTCCATTTTGATCTTGACGACAACGAACGCGTGTCGCTCACCGCGCCTCATTGGGACACCACGTGGTCCGCCCCTACCTTGTTTATTGCGACGTGCAGCCGGCAGGGGGCTCGTCGCCTCCCCGCGGTTATACAGGTGACGAGTGCCTCAGCTTGTGTTAAAACAGTTGATGCACACGCGATTCGATGCGGCGTGCGATATCGCACGCCTTAAAACAAATAACGAATTTAAAAAAGAAATGAAGAGCGAGAGAAGCAGAAAGAGACATGTGTGACGCAAAAAAAAAAAAAAAGAAATGCCATCATTGTCAAGCTGTTCATTAAATGTTTTACGACAAAATTCAGTGCGTACGGTGGTGATGATTTTCATCCTATGTAACCGTAAACTCGTGCACCAAATCAGGACAATGCACACTGTGAGCAATTGACACATGGATGTCACGAGGACTCGGGCGATACGCGATGCTTGTCGAGAGGCAAATGGCGGTGAGTGGTACAAAACACAGGGAAGTACGCGAAACACAAACAAACGCATTTAACTTAAAAGATTGGCGAAGAATAGGCACATACCCACTGGCACATACCCAGCTGCCTAAGAATCGGGGAGACCATATTTAGGAAAACCGAAAAAGCCGCTGAATATCATGCCATATTACGATCACAGGTCCGTGTGCTTTAGAGCTGACATTAGAGCTGACATTATACGTGCAGGTCTCATATCGTCATTTATTATTTTATTACGCATAACACGGATGCGCTACTTGTATCATTTTGTCGTTCAATACCGTCACATATGCCGGTTCGCTGTGTCCTATAGTCGGCGAGACGGCACAGAAACACGCGAATATCCGAGCTACACATTTTACAGTTTTCTTAGACTGTGCACTTGCGAAGCCTCGTCGGTTCCCACGACCTCGCAAATTGAACATCGAACGCCTCAAATGATACACCAACGCTAACGAAATCAGAGAGAGGACCGCTACAGACCGCAAAATATCGACAACGGGGGTTCTGAGCCTTTATCGTCGCAGAACGGCCTTCTCCCCTTTTAAAATTAATGCACCTGTCCGATTCTTCTATTGCTTCTTCATTGCGTGATGCCATGGACCTGAATGTTTCCAGCCTTAGCTCACGCGGCGCCGAGAATTCATAGTCTTATAAAATCTGAAGGTTTAACCTTGCCTTTATTTCAATGCGAAGCACTCTCTGCCTCACATTAGGCAACTCACAGAAGGTAGGCCCCTGCCTCGCATCATTTCGGGCCTTTTATTAAAAGAAATGACGTTTCTGCCAGCCATGCCCCTATTGAAAAAAAAAAGAGAGAAACATTTTTGGGAAGCCGGTGCCATTTAACAGCGCAGCATTCGCGTAGGAATGATGGAACGACTGCCACTCGTCAGTGGCACTCGGCACACGAGAGCAAATCCTTTGACGAGTGCTTCAGTTAGGATAGATTAATTCATTTTTTCAGCGACATTTTCCCATTTCCAACCCGAACCTTCATGACTGCTGGATGTGCATAGGAAGGTGACGCAGACAAACCATCGCAATAAATAAATGTTTTTGTCTATCTCTTCCTGCAATGGATTTTCCTTTAGCGTTTCATGCGCTATTCCAGAAAACTAAGCCGTGTTTTGGTTGTAAAGAACAGCTTTAAAAAGCGCGACAGAGGACACAGCAATGGAACCGCTGTACAGAGCGCTCTCTCCCGCGGTTATTTTTCTGCGTTCTGTGTGATGCGCTGCTTAAAACTGTTGTTTACGAGATCTACCAACCAGCCCACGCGAACACGCTGTTAATGCTACGGCTAAATGCGTAGAATACTACAAATGCCTCCCTTCGACCTTGGCGTGACTGTTTCAACTACCGGCACACAGATGCTCACGCTGAGTTGATTATCACATGCAGACGTAAGGTACAGACACTAGCCCGAGGCAGCATCGATAGCAACAACAAACTCTCGCTTACAGTAATAGCGTCGCACAGACTTCACCACGGCGTTCACATAGGGTGGCGAACGTCGGAGGAAATAAAACGAGTCTTACTGCGGCGAATCGTCTTGCACCGAAATAAAAAGAGCAAGACGGCAGCTTTTATCTGTCCGCAGCACGCCATCCCATCTGTATATGGCAAAAACGTGGGTTCGACCGCACGCTACCGCATCGACCGGTGAGCGCCTCCAAGGTAATCGTTCGGGTGTTCACCTTTTCCGAAGGCGGTGGCGATATCCATCTGCGACACGCCACCGGAGCATTTCGTGGAACCCGGGAACCACGACCACGATCGGACAATTAGCCGCCGTTCAAAACACGGCAACCTACGGCATTGTCGCGGCACTCGCGCGCCGACGTGAAGTCTGGACCGCAGACGGCCCGGCGCCGTCCTGTCTGTGGGAACTAGCCACAGCGTTTGAGAAAACACCGTCGGGGTAGTCCCTTCACCCCTGCATCGAATACTCTGGATTCCAGCTCAAATGGCCGAGTACGGGAAAAACAAATCGGAAGAGCCTTTTCGACCTTGGCCGTCCTTGGCTGGGGCAAATGGCCGGGTGCACCCGCAGCGTGGAGGTCGGGATATCCCTTCCAGACTCGGCGTCAGCGGCTCCAAATTCCATTCCAGGTGTTCGTGCCCAGGAAGGCATCGCGGAGCAGTAGGCTGACCCCTTGCGTCACAGGCGACGTCTGATGCCTCTCGTAATGGTCGCGCATAGCAAAGAAATGGGGATAGCCCCTTCGCCCCCACGCAGCCCTGCGAATTAACCAAGGGCGTTCCGTGTTCCGTCCCAAATGGCTGGGCCAAGGAAGGCGTCTCAGAGTAGTCCTTCGACCTTCAGCCGTTGCTTTCATTCCGAATGATCTGTCGTAGCAAAAAGGTCGGGACAATCCTTTCACCCCCCGCGGAATTCAGCCATTGTTGATGGCCGGGTTCGCCCAGCAGAGGTCGGGAAAGCCCTTCGTAAACGCACCCTCCACGAGCCGATTTTGTGCTGCAAGCCATTCATTCGATGACGCCGGAGGCTGCCCAGCTAGGGCCGGCTGATGGTTTGCGTTGGATTCAAGGGCCGGCAAGAGAGGAATGTTGCTTACATATATTCGAGGAGCAAGACCGGACACCTTCAAGCGACCTAAGAAGTCACGTTATGCTACAGAGTCGTCATCGGCTCCGCATTTCACGGCCGGAGACCTCGAGTTAGGTAAAATAATCGGACGAATTAAACGAAGGTTTATCAGCAGTGATGGGTGCATCTGCAGACGTTGGAAATTGGAACTCTGTCGAGCAAAAACGAAAGTTCAGTCTAACCACTCTCCAATTATCGAAAGAAATTACGCACTCTGTGTAGAATCTGCGCCTTTCTGTAGGTTATCAGTTTATTCCACATCGCCCATTGTTCCCAGTTCATTTCACATCCTTGCGCCAAGTTCTTATGTTGTACAACATTTCTTTTGTTTCCATGAATTTGTATAGCAAATGAGCAAAGCAGCTGTACTACGACGAACGTCTAATCTTGCGCAGGACCAATTTATTGAGAATATATTTTTGCACAGGAATAAATAAGCAGGGTGGGTATCCTTCGTTCAACAGTGCAGTAAACGCGCAAGCACACAGACTAGCGTTAATTGTTAAGACAAAGACCTTAAGTGGCTCGTTACAATAGCTCGTACCCGAAGAAAGTTGCGTTGGGTCCAGTGATAAAAAAATATAGTCGAGTTGTAAAACAACAGCAGCAATGGCTGAAACACCTCTCCCCCCCCCCCCAAAAAAAAAAAAAAAAAAAAAAAATCTGGGAACGCTTTTATCCCCGAAGCAAGCAAAGATGCAGTTGCTGAATATGAATGAAAAAAAAAAACACACAAAAAAAGAAAAGAACGAAGAAAGAAAGAAAACATCAACATCAGGAATGGCTCATGCACCCGTAAGCAAGCAAAAATGCAATGGCTTAATATGAAAGAAGAAACGAAAGAAAGAAACAAACAAGGAATGAAAGGAAGAAAGGAGAAAGAGAGAAGAAAGAAAGAAAGACGGAAATAACGAGAGAACGAAAAAAAACGGTTAAAGAACCTATATGTAGTGCATTTGGTGCTCACATGTGTCGCCGAGGAGATCGACCTACAGCGCCATACGTTTACTTCACACTGCAGCTCGTTATGTCTTGCAAGAAGTCAGACCTCTGCGACCGGATAACTCAATGCATTATCCCGTGTGCAGCAGGCTTTCCCCTTCGCGCGTTACAGGAGTGTAGCTTGCTGCCGATTTTCTTTTCAGTTTCCTTTTCACCGGACCGAAGTTCCGCTGTGTCGAGTGTCCTATAACACGAGCGTGTGTTTTGCACTCCCGCACTACATTTCTTTTGTCATACAGGACTGCAATAAAACGACACCAATAAAGAATGAGAAAACAGTGTCTTTCATTTGCCGACAAGGCGAGCCAGAATGAGAATAAAAGATTATTTTGCTTTCACGGGGTTACAAACGACGTCGCACTCACGCAGGAAAAGTAATGCTGCAAAAAACGGAACGCAACTATACCCTCATCTATACAGTAGGTTCGATCATTAGCTTGCGAAACGAAATACACAAGAGAAGTATCAGGAGCGCCGCGCAGAAGCCACTGGCCCTTTGCTACATCAACAAATTGGTTTCTTTTTTTCATTCGGGGATTTCTGACGGCTCTCTCTCTCTCTCTCTCTCTCTCTCCGACAGCTGTGCTGCTTCATTGACGATCCGTATCGATCCCGGTATCTAACGCGCAACACTTGCAAGCAGGCAGGGCGCCCGAGTCTAGCGGAAACGGAGCGCCGCAACCGGCAGTCCGTGCGGGCAGCGGCCTTCGCGATCGAACTCTGGCAGCGAAGGCAGGAGCGAAAGGTCGTTGGCCGTGACGTAATAACTGCACACGTCCGCAGCTTCCTTCGGAGTTAAATTCTTTTAAAGAAATAGATATTGATATTGGAAAAATGAAACCTCCAGAATTTGTGGCTTTTCTACGCTTAGATGTTACTATATAAAATGTAACATATTCTTCCCGAAATAATTTTTCAATACATCTTCGATATCGCTTATCTCTTAAAACTGATATGGAAACCTTACATTGCCTTGTGCACGAGCTCCTTTGGCCATTTTTGTGCTTTGTAACCACTGCTCTGCCAAGTGTATAGGATGCAGGGCCGGTCAAGCCTCAAGAAGGCTTTTTACCTGTCAACATTGCATTTCCCTTGTAATGTTAGAATAGATATTTTGATTTGATTTGTTTTGATTTAGATCGTACGCTCGTCGCGATACCGGTGGCAGGCGACTGGGGCTGGACGTATTTCAACTGAATAATTCATGGCGTGGTCCAAATAAACATTTTCTTTTTGCTTTGTCGCCGACACAGCGCGCGTTTCTTTCATTATTTATTTATTTATTTATTTATTTATTTATTTATTTATTTATTTACAACGCATCAAACGCCTCCTATATGGGGTTTTACATAATGTTGGACGAAAACTAGATAATGCTGCAATGCGACAAAGCACAAACGTCTTATGAAACGCGCAGTAGATATCGGTAGTTCGGGATATAGCTAAGCTCTGCTTTTTCCATGCATTGGGGCCGGACTCTTTAAGTTTCACAGCTTAGCTAATCCAAGTTCACTGACCTCCACAACGGCGCGATATAAGGTTCAACACATCGAATTAGATGTTACCGGGCCCCCATTGACAAACACAATAAATCAGCTTCTATTTTATGAGCGCTTTGCCCGGGGGCGGGCACCGTAGATTGGCACACAAGGCCATTTCCTCGGCTAAGGGTCTCTGATTCTCGACACGGTATCACAGGGCAAAAGACAGAGAAAAGGCAAAAAGGAAAAAAAAAGGGGGGGGGGGAAGCACCGCCGTGACAGGTGTCCTCGCTGCCGCGCTGACGCAAGTGGACGTTCTCTTCCACGCCGGCAGAAAGCCGTCACACGGTACCGGTGATCGTTTCATTGGCGCTTTTGCTACGGTTCCCTTTTCCCATTGCCTCGGGTCAATGCACAGCTCTGACCGCGTGATACGCGGAATGTCCGTTCCTCAACACGCATCATATATGCAAGAACACCACGCTAACTGTCCTTCTGTCGAAGAAACGTACCTGAATAAGCAAACACACGAACGTGCTCAAGTGCTCAAGCACGTTTTTCCGGTTATGCGATAGCAAGAGAGGCCATGAAGGTATTATGGAATTGCTTATGTATGCTGATCCCGCCATTCACGCGGTAAGACTCAAAATTTAGGCCTGAAAAGTGCCGTATGCCCCGGGGCGACTGGTGATGCAGCTCTCTGTAATTTCTCGTTTTCCACAACCTCGCTCATCCAACGCTTCGACACGTTGAAACCACACACACACACACACACATATATGTGGTTAAAGGTCCGTGCGCGCCTGTGTGTGTGTGTGTGTGTGTGTGTGTGTGTGTGTGTGTGTGTGTGTGTGTGTGTGTGTGTGTGTGTGTGTGTGTGTGTGTGTGTGTGTGTGTGTGTGTGTGTGTGTGTGTGTGTGTGTGTGTGTGTGTGTGTGTGTGTGTGTGTGTGTGTGTGTGTGTGTGTGTGTGTGTGTGTGTGTGTGTGTGTGTGTGTGTGTGTGTGTGTGTGTGTGTGTGTGTGTGTGTGTGTGTGTGTGTGTGTGTGTGTGTGTGTGTGTGTGTGTGTGTGTGTGTGTGTGTGTGTGTGTGTGTGTGTGTGTGTGTGTGTGTGTGTGTGTGTGTGTGTGTGTGTGTGTGTGTGTGTGTGTGTGTGTGTGTGTGTGTGTGTGTGTGTGTGTGTGTGTGTGTGTGTGTGTGTGTGTGTGTGTGTGTGTGTGTGTGTGTGTGTGTGTGTGTGTGTGTGTGTGTGTGTGTGTGTGTGTGTGTGTGTGTGTGTGTGTGTGTGTGTGTGTGTGTGTGTGTGTGTGTGTGTGTGTGTGTGTGTGTGTGTGTGTGTGTGTGTGTGTGTGTGTGTGTGTGTGTGTGTGTGTGTGTGTGTGTGTGTGTGTGTGTGTGTGTGTGTGTGTGTGTGTGTGTGTGTGTGTGTGTGTGTGTGTGTGTGTGTGTGTGTGTGTGTGTGTGTGTGTGTGTGTGTGTGTGTGTGTGTGTGTGTGTGTGTGTGTGTGTGTGTGTGTGTGTGTGTGTGTGTGTGTGTGTGTGTGTGTGTGTGTGTGTGTGTGTGTGTGTGTGTGTGTGTGTGTGTGTGTGTGTGTGTGTGTGTGTGTGTGTGTGTGTGTGTGTGTGTGTGTGTGTGTGTGTGTGTGTGTGTGTGTGTGTGTGTGTGTGTGTGTGTGTGTGTGTGTGTGTGTGTGTGTGTGTGTGTGTGTGTGTGTGTGTGTGTGTGTGTGTGTGTGTGTGTGTGTGTGTGTGTGTGTGTGTGTGTGTGTGTGTGTGTGTGTGTGTGTGTGTGTGTGTGTGTGTGTGTGTGTGTGTGTGTGTGTGTGTGTGTGTGTGTGTGTGTGTGTGTGTGTGTGTGTGTGTGTGTGTGTGTGTGTGTGTGTGTGTGTGTGTGTGTGTGTGTGTGTGTGTGTGTGTGTGTGTGTGTGTGTGTGTGTGTGTGTGTGTGTGTGTGTGTGTGTGTGTGTGTGTGTGTGTGTGTGTGTGTGTGTGTGTGTGTGTGTGTGTGTGTGTGTGTGTGTGTGTGTGTGTGTGTGTGTGTGTGTGTGTGTGTGTGTGTGTGTGTGTGTGTGTGTGTGTGTGTGTGTGTGTGTGTGTGTGTGTGTGTGTGTGTGTGTGTGTGTGTGTGTGTGTGTGTGTGTGTGTGTGTGTGTGTGTGTGTGTGTGTGTGTGTGTGTGTGTGTGTGTGTGTGTGTGTGTGTGTGTGTGTGTGTGTGTGTGTGTGTGTGTGTGTGTGTGTGTGTGTGTGTGTGTGTGTGTGTGTGTGTGTGTGTGTGTGTGTGTGTGTGTGTGTGTGTGTGTGTGTGTGTGTGTGTGTGTGTGTGTGTGTGTGTGTGTGTGTGTGTGTGTGTGTGTGTGTGTGTGTGTGTGTGTGTGTGTGTGTGTGTGTGTGTGTGTGTGTGTGTGTGTGTGTGTGTGTGTGTGTGTGTGTGTGTGTGTGTGTGTGTGTGTGTGTGTGTGTGTGTGTGTGTGTGTGTGTGTGTGTGTGTGTGTGTGTGTGTGTGTGTGTGTGTGTGTGTGTGTGTGTGTGTGTGTGTGTGTGTGTGTGTGTGTGTGTGTGTGTGTGTGTGTGTGTGTGTGTGTGTGTGTGTGTGTGTGTGTGTGTGTGTGTGTGTGTGTGTGTGTGTGTGTGTGTGTGTGTGTGTGTGTGTGTGTGTGTGTGTGTGTGTGTGTGTGTGTGTGTGGTTTCAACGTGTCGAAGCGTTGGATGAGCGAGGTTGTGGAAAACGAGAAATTGTGTGTGTGTGCGCGCGCCTGTGTGTGTGTGTGTGTGTGCGTGTGTGTGTGTGTGTGTGTGTGTGTGTGTGTGTGTGTGGTTTCAACGTGTCGAAGCGTTGGATGAGCGAGGTTGTGGAAAACGAGAAAACACACACACAGGCGCGCGCACACACACACACACACACACACACACAGGCGCGCACACACACACACACACACACAGGCGCGCACGGACCTTTAACCACATATATATATATATAGAGAGAGAGGGGGGGAGACATACGCGCGCACGGACTGCTTGCGTTAGTATACGAAAGTCATTTCGTGTTTTGATTCATCCCGGATTGCATGTATACGGGTATACACTTGCGCGCCAAAGTTTTCGCATTGTGCAAGCTGCAGCAAAACGAAAAGCAGATTGTCTTTCGTCCTTGACGGTGTTATTAAGGTTCATCAAAATATTGCGTCAATCGCGGGAACGCGAGTGTGCTTGCTGCCTATATACCGCAGCCACGAGGAAAAAAAAATAAAAGAGAGCGCCTTGGCCGACTTAGAAAAATAGTGGCCGACCTACGCTCCAGTGTATTACATTTCGTTTTTCTTGCGCGCGTTCTTCTTTCTTTCTTTGTTTTTTTTTTCTTTCGCGTCACGATACCTCGCGTTTTCTATACTTCTCCATGAGATGGAGGCACGAATCTTCTTCCCTCGTATCGATGACGGACTGACAGCCACCGGCGCGGTGGCTCGTGTCGAATCTGATCCGATGCGTGCCGGTCCTCTCTCTCTCTCTCTCTCTTATTTATTTATTTACCTTCATATTTTTATTTCGCCAGCGGAAACTACGCTCTTTCCGCGGCGTGCTGTGGCTGGGCCCGGCTGCGTTTCAGAGCGCGGCGTTCCTGGATGCTCCAGCTTTCGATGCGGGGGTTGCCCGGCCCGGTTACCTCTGAGGCGTGCAATATGCCTGGTACTCTGCACGCGCACAAACTTTGCCGAACAAGTTGACCAGTACTGCACAACAGGCAGGTCGAATACTGCTTTGCACGCGTGCAATGCGAAGGTTTTCGCACGAACATCACATTGCGCCCAAACTCAGCGTACAAATTGCCTGAACATATAATTTTATTCTGTATTGGTGATAAGCGCGATATATTGCACCGAAGTGTCTTCGGGTGCGCATTGCAAGAATGTCCGACCGTAACTTATCGCGCACGCCAATTTTTGCATGTAGGTTTGAACCTTTAGCCACCGCTGACAGCATGCTACAGACTATCGTGGCCACGTCGCATGCAGCTGCACGACTATTCAGTAGCGGCTTTCATTGCAAATGAGATAATAATGATTGGCCAGCCCACGGTAGTGCGCAACTCATTTGCAATGCTTAAATTTGAACGCGTGGAAGCCGTGCGTGAAATTTCGCACAATACGTCTGAATTTTGCGGCATTGCGGAGTGTTAACAACTCGAGAAAGGACGCTTTGCGTAAATATACAGGAAGCATTAATGTTTATTTATGCCCGAAAACCTACATAGCGCGTTTTATAATCTAGAGCATTCTGCGCTAAGTGCAGCACACGCATGTAATGCCGATGATGTACGTGCCTTGGTTATGAATCTATGTGGATACATTGCTATCCCACAGGCTAAAAAAAGTTTTCCGACTGCGGCTGTTACCAGGGCTTCTGCGAAATGAAGAAACAATGCTGTGCCGCTTACGCTTGGGCGTCGCATTCACCAATGCATATACCGTTTTGATTGGAATGACTGATAGCGCCGACTGTAATGCCTGCGGTGCCGAGGAAACTATAGAACATCTACTGTGCTACTGCCCATCTTTTGAAAACGAAAGACATGACCTCTGCACAGCTCTCAATCAGCTAGATAGAACACCGTTCACCTTGAAGAAGATCTTGGGACCATGGCCTCGCATATCGCAGCTACAAAAGGCCACAAAAGCTCTGCTGCGATATTTGAAGGCTTCTGGTTTGAGTCAGCGTTTGTGATCCGAACTGAGCGACCGAACGATATACCCAGTAGACTTTCTCTTCTTCTTTTAATCTTTCCGTCCCCTTTTCCCTTTCCCCAGTGTAGGGTAGCCAACCGGGCTCAGTCCTGGTTAACCTCCCTACCTTTCCTTTATCATTTGCTCTCTCTCTCTCCGACGGCGCTGGCGCGGTAGCGGGCGGACTACACACGCCCCAAAAGCACGAGTGTTGCGCGTTTTTTCTCGCCTCGCAAACCCCGATCCGCCCACTAAGTACCACGGACAGTGTCGGCTCGCGTTTCGATCTCGACATAAGCGCTGTAGATAATCCGTGATCAAAACCTGGCCATAACTCCTCATTGTTAGTATCCGCTTCGTGGTCATTCACAAAGACAACAAAATGTCTTAATATGATGCAAGGGCACGCCTCATACATTTACGAAACGCAGAACTGAATGCAGACGACCAAAAGATGAAAATTTTAAATTCTGGTGTTTTTGCGTGCCAGAACCATGCTCTGATTATGAGGCCCACCGTAGCGGGAAATTCCAGGTTAGTTTTGACCTCCTGGAGTTGTTTTGCGCAATCCATGGTACGCGAGCGTCTTTTGCATGCCGCCCCCATCAGTATATGCGACTGGGTTTGAACCCGCGACCTCTAGCTCAGCAGCACAATGCCACACTGCGCTACCGCGGCAGGCGGTGAAAAACGTTGTCTCCAGGCAATGAACGATCCTAACTATAATGAAACCATGCATGTCTAAATCAATAACGCGACTTCAAGGTTGCTACGTGGATATCACTGCAGCAGTCTGTATTGACTAAACCGCCTGCACACATCAGCACAAGAAAGACCAAGCGGCTTTTCTTTTAATACTACTTTATCGATTTCCTTACCTTTATTTCATAAATATATCTTAATCCAACAGATGATCGATACGCAAGCCGTCGTCAAAAAAAGCGAGCTTCAGAGTAACGAATTCATTAGCCCAATAAACACGCTCTCTAGCATTTCAGCGTTAACAACACTACTTCTGCCTTACTACACCGTCACGATCATCAATAATCTGTCTCTTTTGCCCTTCCCCAGAGGACAGATAGTTACGAAGAAACTAAAGATTCTTTTTTAGTAACTGATAAACTTAACGTTCCAAACAATGCAGCACCGAAGCTCCACGAGAGACGCCGTACATACATGTAGGAGACTCCGAATTAATGATATCACAAGGGTTTCGAACAGTTTCTCCCAAGGCAGCGCACATCAACCTTTCTGCGTTTCACCCGGATCGAAATGCGGCGCGATCACGGCTGGGAATCGAACTTACAGCGTCGTGCTCATCAGCACAATGCCACGCAGTGAGCCACCGCGGTGCGTCCTTTTCTATCAGTAAACGCTGCCAGATCAACCTACGATAACGCGCAGACTATGTCCATACCGCTTTCAAGAACGGACGCATCCAGGGAACTTTAACGACTTGCTCGGGACAGCACGCTGGCTCTTTGGAAGACTTGTCAGTATTCCATCCTTCGTTATATAGTATGTGCTTTTATACATCACAGCAGCATCCTTCACCATCGAATCTCTCCCGGTGTGACATTGCACTGCTGTTCCGCCTACGACTGGGTGTAGGATTCACAAACGAGTACTCGTTCCTCGTTGGAATGGATGAGTCGCCTACACGCGACCACACTAACTTTGAGGAAAACAGAGGAGCGCCTCCCCTGCCACTGCGCCCACTTTGACGTGCAACGTCAGCCTCGTCGGACCGTGCTCAGCCAACTGGACGGTCGACCCTTTACAGATGCGAAGATCCTGGGCCCTTGGCCTCGTCCATCATCAATATAGAAAGCTACGCGTGCTGTAATGACTTTTCTAAAATCAAGTTCGTTCAATCAATCGTTCTCCACAAGCACTGACAATACACCACCGCCACCACAAACAGCGGCTGTCACTCCTTCCCCCTTACCCTTTCCCCCGGTGTAGGGTAGCCAACCGGACATGATTCTGGTTAACCTCCCTGCCTTCTTCTTATCTCTTTTCCTCCCCCCTCCCCTTCCCTTCTCCCAATGCAGGGCACCCAACCGGGCGCAGTCCCTGGTTACAACCTCCTCGTATTTCCCTTATCACTCCTCTTTCTTAAAGGAGTGACCAAGATCACTCCTCTTAAAGAAAAAAAAATTGAAAAAGCGCAAAGAAGCACACGGACAAGACAGAACAACACACGCACCGCCACGTTTCCTGCGCTATTTTAATGATGCCATATATACCATGATGAACCAACTAGCCCAGCAGCAAGCCTTATTAAACGCCTCTCCAAAACGCCCTCCTTCAGACGATGTCTCTCTGCAGTCCTCGAGATCTGGAGCAGTGCAAACTCAGGCGCAGGTGCCACCGCCATTTCTGGAATTCTCGACTCGTACCGACGCGCTCATCCGCTATTTGCGGGACGACGTCCACGCATAGCTTTCTTTGGGCCTCCGTTCTCGCGGCGCCGGCATGATGCAGCCACACGCTGCTCTTCTCCTTTTGTTCCGGCCGGCACTTGGCAGATCTCGTTATAGCCTCGCACCTTCTCGTGCTCGCGCTGGCGACGCGCGAAGGTGCTAAATTTGAAAAAGCCCGCTTACGTAATTTCTCGCCGATGGTGTGGAAATTGGGAGCGCCTGCCAAGTACACTCGAGGGCCTAACCAACAAGTCAGGTGAGCTAAAAGGGACACTGTGCGACGTGTGGCAGTAAAACCGTTCAACGTTGGGAAAGCTGGAGCATATAAAATCCAATTGGGAGCCCAGTTCAAGCTTCACGAACGTAGCAACTGCGTCCGTTATTCACACACACAAAAAGAAATAATCTTACGCGTAAGAGCGTTTCCTTTTTCTTTTCTTTTTTTCGTTGGTCAGCGCTCGTAATGATAGAACACGGTTATAACGGCGCGTTTTGAGGACGGGACACAGAAATAATGCATGGATGAGGACATCGTGCATCGGCGACTGTCCTCGGTGCATTCTTTCTGTGTCCCGTCCTCAAAACGCGCCGTTATAACTATGTTCCATCAAGCCAGAAACCAACCAGCCCATCTAAGTCTCTTATTCAGCGCTTCGAAGCCCACTACTCAGGATACTGATTGGCGTGATAGCGAGTCCTTCATCCCGGCTATATATCTATTGGCCAACGGCACACTACGAAAGATAAATTTTCTGAATACAGGAATCATATTATTCAGCGTTCGATTTGATTATCTAATCTTTTATTCTCGTTAGGACTAGCGCCAAGGAGTGAATCCCAGTGATAAGAACAGCGGCCCGGCGGTGGATCCGCGAGCATAAGCCAATAACAAAAGGCGAAAAGAATACGGCCCCAGGCTCTGTTCACGGCTGTTCAACGCCTTATCTGTTTTTATCGGCGATCGCGGTGACGACGGCCCCGACCCCCAATCGCAACGTGTGCAAGGCAACTCAACCACTGACAGGATGACGAAAAATGTGGTTTTCACAGCGCTGCACGGTTTTACAAGAAGCGAGCGTCTCCAACGGGCGGGCTTTAGACGGAATGGTCAGCTGACTGAGATCGTCTCTTTCTTGCATGTCCTTCTTTTCCAAGTGAAGCTTTTTGAAGTGCCCGCTCCCTCAAGATCGTGAGTCAGCTGTGAATCACGATGTTTTGGTTCTACCACAAACGCTCCCCTCCCCGTCCGGCCGCAATGGGGGGCTTGTGTTAACTCCGGGGAAACCGCTCCAAAATAAACGCTGCCGCTTGGAGAAGGCGGTTCTCATAGCACTAACGCACTTTCTTAAACCGGTTCAAATACTGTTAGTTACGTTGCTCGATGACGCACCCCTTCGAGAAATATGAAAGCGAACACTCAAATTCCCTTCAATAGGCCGTAGTGGCTCAACAAACATCCGCGCATAAATATGCTCGGTAAGATGAAATTTTCGACGGAAAAGGCACTTGCTACATATTGAGATGGTTTCTGTAGAGGCGGCGAACCTGTAGACGCATGTAGTGCAAACACCGATAGACAGACATGAACAACGCTTGCGATTCTATTTATCAGTGTTCGTGCGTGTTTCTACAAGTGCACAGCCTATATAATGGCCGAGCAACTAGACCACCAATTTATCTCCTCAGCGAATTGAAATGTCAGATTCGAATCCACACAACAGGACCAATTATCGATTGAAAAGTAATTCGCTGTCTCCTTCTAACATTGCTCACGACTGCACATAACTTTATTGAATCGTACAGTGCACAAGACTCTGCGTGAAGTGAGTGCCGCGAGATGGTAATGTAACTCCGAGTTGCTGCCCGGACGAAGACAAGTCCCCTTGTTGTAACCTTGGCGCCAGAGGCATGCCTTGTTCCACCACTGTTGAGTGCTTCAAGCATCTCCATCTTCTTGCGAAGTTATGCCTTGTTTAAACGTCGGTTGCTGGCAGCTCAGAGGCCATGCGACTTCGCTTTCGAGCCCGAGCTCGAGTGTGTCCCTGTCGCGCCCTCTGACATTAACCAGTTTGGGGCGGTGTGCAAATACTGTAGCCGGCAATGACATTGGTTGCCGTCACAGAACCATATGTCGTGTAAACTAATCCGAAGCGTCTCACTCCAGCCTACCTCACAGATTACGTGTAGGTTTAGAACGCTATGGCATGGTGCTGGCACTTGGCGTCAGCAGTCCTCCTGATCTGTTGCCTTGCTGAACCGCAATGTGAGCCAACAGCAAGGCTCCCATGACGCGTGTATTCAGGTGACATAACATTATCGAAAGGTTAGTTTGCTAACGCCTTTAAGCAGCCTGGTGAGCTACATATGCGAGACGATACAGAAACACATGAGAGAGATAGAGGCAATATTTATTGGGTGCTGGAGAAGCCTGGCTGGCAACAATCGTGACATCCTGCTGCAAATGAGAAACATATGAGATACAAGCTAGTCTCTGGGAATCATGAGGTCATTCAAGGAAGGAAGCGGTAATTCCAGGAGCAGCCGTGTTCCTTGAAAGCCGTAATTACAGTTACGACATAACCGCACACATCAGTGCTTGCCAAGCAGTCAATTTTCATCTTTGTAGAGCTGATTTCCCGTGCGGTACACGTCATTGCACCTCGCTGAGTATGCCATAAGTGAAGCAGCAAGGAAACTCTTATGAAGGGTCGACACGTGTAGCCCACTTAACTTGAGCGGGTGATTTTTTTTTCTTTACTTATCGCATAAGCTTGCGTAGCAGAAAAAAAAAACAAAAACAAAAATAATAACTTGTCAAACTGTGACGTTGAAGTTACGTCCCTGCTTCGACGACACATTTACAGCGCCTCCAAACGAATCCTTTCAAGAACATGGAATAGAAAAACAAGACTAAGAACAGTACAGAAAACGAGTATTTTACATGTGCACGTTATGCAGAGATCCTTAGAGCCTTCATAAAGAATCCTATGACAGGAAGAATAAAGGAAGCAAGCGACCTGATCGCTTCCACCACGCCTGTGACAGCGCTAAATAAAGCTTCTAGCTTTCCGTACTATCTGGCTCGATCTTCACAACCCTCTCATTTCATTTCATTTTGAGCCTACCGGGCTCAGCTTTGTTAGCCTCCCTGCCTTTCCCTTGTGATTTCTCTCTCTATATCTCTCTTCAAACTTTCTATAAACTTTCAAACCCTAGCAGATTTTTTTTTTCTTGCGCGCTCATATCAGGCTCATAAATGACAGCTGCACGACAGGGCTTTCAAATCACAATGCCACAATTGTAGAAGGGAGACTAAGTTAAACTGCTCTTGGTTGATTATAGTGTGGTCGAACGGCAGCGTCCATGAGTGCAATTAGAGCTCATCTTTATTACGCGGTGGGAAGGCGCGCGTAATGCTATACGCTACAGACGCGGGTGAAACACGAACTGCCTTCATAAGAAATCCTGCGACAGGAAGAATAAAGCAAGCAAGCAACCTGATCGCTTACATTATGCCTCCTACAGAGCTAAATAAAGCTTCACGTTTACTATCCGGCACGACCTCTTCTTTCCCCAAGGTGAACCACGCGGGAAAGCCCACCACGCGGCTCACGATCTGTAGAGTTCTAGTGCAGAACACGAAGTCGCGGTTTAGAATCCCGCCGCCACAGCGCCCGCATTCCAACGTGTAGATCGCAAGGCAAACGCAACATCGTGCGCCGAGACTTCGGTGCACGTTGAGGAACTCAGAATCGTTCTTTTAAAAGCGAGCGTTTGCAGCGAGAACAGCAGAACACGGCGGAAAAAACACACACACCGGCGCCGACTTCCAACACGGTTGGTCAGTGCCCATATGTATCCCCGTTCACGCGCCTTCGTGTCGTCTCTATTCGCACTGCCAACAATCGGTTTTCAAAGAACGATCGAGCAACTGGCCTATCAACGAATTCCTTCCACATTTTTTTTTTCCCAGACAAACGAACTATGCTGCCTCCCTCATGTAGGCAAACTGTGTGCTTTGGAGAGCGTCGAACTCCGTCAATTAATCATTATGCAGAAAACGGGAAACGACAGAAAAGACGAGGTCCGCGTGTTCGGCGCTGGCGGTCTCGCTTTTCTTTGAAGCCATAGTGTCGACTTTCGTTAATTCAAACAGGTGATCACACGCAACGTTCGTCGAAGTTTTTCGAAATAGCCCTACCTTTCCCCCTTCGTTTCTCTCTCTCCGAAATCGCAATACATGTAAGCATTAAAAGTATGGGTGGCCCCAGAGACTGTTTGGCGCGGTTGATTTAAGAGGACGACTGAAATAAGTGATGTTTCATTAACGGATATCGAGAGTGCAAATGTCTGAAAAAAAAGAAAAGTGTCCTTGCTCTCGAAAATGATTCAATGTGTGAGGCCCTCTGCAGGTAAATGGCGAAGTCGACAAACCCACGAATAGATACTTCTCATGCATCACGTCTATTCTATGATCACGTTCGATGAAGTTTCAGATAACTGACCCTTCAATGAAGAACCCGTTCATGGTTGGTTTACTAAGAACCCGTTGTTGCGTTGGAGTATACAAATTAACGAGAGTCGACGTCTACAGCTTGGCAGGTGAAGCGAGTAACGTTAACAAGGGGGCGAAGGACGAGGCGGCAAGGGTGGCCTCGATTCGCGACATGTTCCGATGTGGGCCAGCTGCCGTCGTCGATCGCTGGACAGCGGAGACGGACGGACGGCCGTCAAGCCGTCGACGCGAAGTGGAGCGCCGAGAGAGAGATCCGCTCCCGAATCCGGCCAGCCGCGGTGGGCGGACACCGAATCCTTTCAGGGTATTTGGGGCTACCGAGTTTGCCGCTGTGCCGTGTATGCGTGTACGACCTGCCGCTGGGTTTATTAGTACATGAATATCGCGTGCTAATCATATTATGTGTGCGCGTGCGCGCGTGCGTGCGTGCGTGCGTGCGTGCGTGCGTGCGTGCGTGCGTGCGGACAGCGCCTTGCGGCGCTTACCATCTGTGCGCCGCTCCGTTTTGAATGAGAACCTCCGACTTCGTTATTGGTACCGCATTGTGACATGATAGGGGACAGTCTCACCGTCACTGTCCTGTCGCCTCAACATTGCGCCACATACGCGCAACGGCTAGCAAATATCTCCATGTGCCGAGGATTGACCATACGCAAATGCAAAGTCGACAGCGTCATGGTGCTTTCGGTTTCACGACGGTGAAGCTGAATTGCGATGCAGACTTGTAAGACCGGCCAGATTGTATTCTATTGCCACGCCTTCGCACGTTGTGGTTGGTATAGATTTGAGCTCCGCAAGAGCACCGTCACTGGAGTGCGCAAACTGCTCGCGGCAATAATGCGCGGTTCATGATTCTGACAGTCTTTCCGGACCACCGAAATTTGGCACAAGTCCTCACCCCGGCAGCACCAATTAAAACACAAGAATGAGGCTTACGTTTTCGTTCGCATATTTAACAATACTCCTGCACTGCGGCAAATCTGCTGTACTCGGCAGTTCATTTTTATGCGGTTGATCCGTGCTCCTTCCTTCACTGACGAAGGAAAATAAAGTTCACTTGAGAGGCGTCGTGCTTTGATATGTATTTTCCGCTGTCACGTAACTTCGAGCAACGCAGTTTAAAAAGAAGCTGCCGTTCGCAAACGCGAACATCCTCTTCGCCCGCTCAACGATGAACAAAACGAACTCCATTACAGCCGGGGCCTTGATCAACCTTTTCGCTTCCCTCGGTATACACGCTCGCAGTGTAACGGATGCGAGAACGTTGCCACCATGTTTCGCGAGAAGAGTGCCGCAGAGCGTCCGCTTCTCCAGAACTTGCGCTTGGGCCCTGCCTTTGTTTTCGTTCCCACGAGTTAACGTTGCTACCGGGGCCGTCGATGCCGGCGCCGCACTGAGTCACGGCCGCCCGTCGTCGTCGTCGTCCCGTGACAGGAGCGCGAAATAAAGCAGGGCGAGCGCAGTTCGCGTCAGGGTGCAGCCCGCGTTTGTCGCGTGTGCGCCCTCCCCCTCATAGCAAAGCGTCGCAGGAAAGAGGACGTGCGGAATCGACGGAGCGTCGGCAGACAGCCGTCTTCCTTCCTCTTCTCTTTTGGAGAACCGGGTGGCGCGACTCCTTTGTTTTTGAAGAAAGCTCGTAAAACAGCGGCAACGTGAAACAACGAGAACGAGGGACAAAGAGAGAGGAAGTTAGTGACATGCGCTTTCGCGAAACGATCATATACGGGTACGGCTTTACGTTACGCGTATGAGAGGGCACTCGCGTGGTCTTGTGTTTCTTGTTTTGCTGGTCTACTTTTCCATCTGGTTGTGAATTGAAATAAGAGCTTAAAGGGTGATTGCTATATGCGTGAAGACAAGGAGCATCTGATTTATAAATACTGAATGCTGAGCGTGTTTGTATTCTATACTCAAGAAAGGATGACGCAAAAGGACGGGAACCGGAGAGAAAACAAAAACGAGCTCACACTAGAAAAAGTAGCAACCACTGTTAAAACTACAGTCTGCGCTCGTTCCTGTTTTCTATCCCGTCCCTGTTCTTTCGCGCCATCCTTTATTGAGTATTTGATCTCGTATAACAATTGAATTCACGTTTTTCACAGCCATTCTATGGCGATGACAGTGTTTTCGTTTACACAAAGCTTAACTTCGCAGCGCAATACGAGCGAGAGAGAGAGAGAGAGAGAGATGAAGGGAAAGGCAGAGAGGCTAACCAGGTCACAACATTTGGTTTACTACCCTGCTATTGGGGAGGGAGTGGGGGGGGGGGGGCGGCTTGAAGGTCCAGCACATCGTTGAGATCCTTGTGGAGCTCAATACAAAATTATTTTTTTAACTTGAAGATCTTTGGTGAAAGCGTCATCACAAGCCATCGCAGCTGAGGTCGACTAGGGCGCTGTTGCAGTTTTTAAGTGCAACACACTTGGACAAGCGGCTGTAGCTTGAACTGTTGTTTAAAGCGCTACAATTGCTACTGTGCTGTGCGCTGATAGTATGCGGTGACAGTGACCGACTGTGAATGTGTATATGTGCTCCACTCTTTCTCTCTCCCTGTACCTCCCCCTCCACTCTCTCCACAGCGTAGGGTAGCAAACTGGATCTTCCCCTGCAGTTAACCTCCCTGCCTTTCCCCTTTCTTCTTTCTCTCTCTTTTCGGGTTCAATAGGTACTACACCGAAGACCGTACCTGCTGCAGCCGGCTTTTACACCGGAGAAAGCTGACCGCAGATGGCAATTTATTGTGGTATTCGCCGGTTAAGCATTCGGCAGGCTCGGCAAAAATAGAACGCCGTCGATTAATTCACTCTGCAAGGTCACCGGATGGCGTCAACAGCGCAGCCCCCCTCCCCCCCCCCCCAGCTAAATGAACGGAGATAACCTGCAACAAGGTAAAGTTCTGCTGCGCTCATTAAGCACTGCGTGCACGTCCTGGTTATCTTGATAAATGCGGAGTCACGTGTCAGTCTTTCATATTAATCGTTACTATGATTTTTTTTAGGTGGCTTACGCTAGCATTTCACTGACAATATTTGCAATGTATCGCCATCCAGATAAAAATAAATATGATCACACCAGTCTTAAACCTATATTAAGCATTAAGCACATTAACAGATCCGAGTTTTTCTAGCTCTTCAGGGGCAAAGCACGTCATACAACGGCATTCAGCGTCACCCCACGTCATCGAGACGTCATAGTGCTGTCTTTTCTTCAAGCAACAAGAAACAACTCTCGGAGGCGTCGGTGCATTGCCCGCCAGTGGGTCGCGCAAGCTCCTTTCCGACGCATCCCTAGGTGCTCAGCTTGCTCGCTCGGTCCTCTCTCGGGGTCTCGTTTATTTGAACAATACGCTCCCCAATCCTACTAGGTCGATCAAGCGGGCAAGCGCTTTATCCTCTCACTGTGGTTACGGCACTCGGCGATGCATAAAACAAGCGCCTGGGGAACGCAATGCCAACTCTGCGATTAAAAAAGAAAGAGATAAAGTACACATAGAGACAAACAGCTATCACACAACATTTTGCTACCTTTCTTCACCTCCCCGGAATGCGAATGCTTTCGTCGCACGTAAAATCAAAGAAAGAAAGAAAGAAAGAAAGAAAGAAAGAAAGAAAGAAAGAAAGAAAGCGAGCCATGCCACAAAGGGTGAACGCGATTTGCAAAACATGCTATTCCCGGCGTTCAGAGGAACAACGGCTCGGCACGTGGCCCGTTCTTCGAGTGACAGCCGGGCAAGCGCCAGCGGCGCGGCGACGACGACGACGAGTCTCTCGCGGCTATGACCTCCGAGATGGGGTGGCGCGCGTGCACCGCGAGTCGCACCGTCTCGGAGGCCGTGCGACTAAACTTCCTCCGTTTCTTGCACAACAGTACCGGCGGCTCCCTGCACCGCTCGTACTATACCTTCTACCCGGACCTCGAAGAAGCGCCCACCCCCTACGCGCGCTGACGGGAGCACGCACATTCTCGGCCGGATGCTTCACGGCTCTGGCATCGGCCGCCAACTCGCCACGGCTCGTTCTCCGAGGCTCTGAATGCGGGCACGCTGCCATCGCAAGCGTGAACGACCCCGAATAGTAGCGTGCAGCGTGCCGGAAGCCAGACGTAAACGCACCTTCTTGGACCTTCGGCGGATGCCAGGTGACGACGGCTTGAACCGATCGCGCTCGCTACGTCAGCGCGAGTCCCAAGGACGAGGAACTACAAAGCTTAGGAACTGGAAGACACGTACTTCTTTATGTAGTCTTTCTTCATCTACCTTTTCGTGTGCTGTGTGTCTACGGTTAACGAAAAACGAGGGCATGGCTGTAGAGCCCGTGCGAATCTCTACTGCCGACATGTGTGCAATTGTCCGGCTTTGAAACAACTGACTTGTGGTTGGTGGCGCTAGCACCTTTCTACGCACCTCTGTAGTTCATTCACATACATCTTTAGCCAGATCTTGCAGCAAGAGCACCAACAAAGAGAGAGAGAGAGAGGGGGGGGGGGGCACGTTATAGAGTATTCCCTTCAGTAGTGGACCACTCTGTACGCTTCACTTCAAACGTCAGCAGGCAAGGACGCCTAAATTATACAGGGTGACTTGAAATGTGAACGGAAAAAGACAAATAGAGCCCGTATTTGATTATTCCAAACTCTCAAACACAACAACGGTGTGCCTGATCCTCGTATGCTGAGCGGCATACGGACCAAGGTCCCGGAATGATGCGTAAGCGATGCCCGTAGTATATTCAATTAATTACGCCTGAGATGTTTTCTGATTTCAGTTCGCTGAATGACCACAGGCACTGTGAACCTACAATTAAGGCAAATACCGAAAAAAAGAATATGTTTTAAGCTGTTGGAGGTAGACGATTGATCTATTCTCCCACTGATTAATTGCTTCAATAACGGGTAACTTTTTTGATTAAATGATGGTATACACATGAACAAAACGAGCGAAAACATGAACCGGACACGTTTACCACCCTACAATTTCCGTGTTTAAGCAACTTTGAGGCCTTCGTGGACACTCCGTAGGTTGCAGACATTTAACTCATACTTTTATTTTTTCTTCAGCTAGTTCATTGCTAACGAGGAACCCGCAACCAGCGCCTACTTAGAGTAGTAGAGTAACCAGAAGGTATAGTGGCTTATGTTAAACCACAACCAGCATGACTTTAAATTCAAATCAAATCAAATCAAATTTATTTTCTTTCGTTACAAAGAAAGGAGCAACTGCACAAAAGTTGCTAAACTACGCTCCAACGCTCTATTCCAAAAAGTTGTGTACGGCGATATGCATTGTGTTTAATTTACCTTTAAATGTTCTTCAGTCAGATCAGTACAGCGGATTGGACAATGGCAATTAAAAGCTGGCTCAATATTTTAAATCAACGCCCAGCCACGATATGCCGGTTTGTTATTTCATAGACTCGGTGTTTTGTTTATCGGTTTGTTGCCTATTGCGGCGTTTTCTCTGATCCGTGTATGTAGATCGTCGATCTAAGACGCGAACTTTGCACATCGTTTAATCTCGTTACGTCTGTCTGGAGTAGCGTGCTCTAGGCAGGCCGTTGGGCAAAGCTCTCCAGGATTCGCTAAAGAAAAGTTCTCTCTCGCTCAATTTAAGGCAGTGTCATCTCGCGTCAAGCTGCAACTAGCCCACAATGGCCATCCGGTTTTCCAGTAGGTATATTCAGAATCATTCATTCATTCATTCATTCATTCATTCATTCATTCATTCATTCATTCATTCATTCATTCATTTCAGACGACGGCTGCGCCTCGCGCTCTCGGCGCGCACACGCACCGAGCCCACCTCGGCCGTGGCATTGCTGCGCGCAACTCGGCGAGCAGCGTCAGCTGTCCCACGGCGGCGCATCGTCGGCGCTTGCTGAGGTGGGCGCACGGTGGCCGCGGTGACGAAGCGCGCCGGGAACCCCGCGGGCTCTCGAAATAGACACCGCGAGCCAGCGTGCCTGCCGCTGCCGCGCCGGCTTCTGTACCGGACCCCGCGGCAGGCGGACGCACGACCGGCCCCGCACGTCTATACGGTATACATGCCACACAGTCACAAGGAGCGAAGGACGCCGCGCTCGGCGGCGCTCGACCACGCGATGCCGCTTCGGGTGGCGTCACTCGTGTCTCTATTACGCTTATTACGCGTTTATATGCGCGTGTTACAACTCGTGCGTTACGCACTTGCGTTTTGTGGTTCGCAGTTGCGTTACTCGTTGCGTAATATCATGTGGTGCTGATAGCATGGCCGAGACAATGCAACGATATATATATATATATATATACTGCAACCCTGGCTTGGGGTTTTAGCAGAGAGGAATTACATTTGGTCCAAACGATGATATTCCACAACGTTTTCCTTTTCGCATTTCGTCGATGGCCGTAGAGCTACTCACTCCATACTATCGGTCGGCCGTGAACGCTGGACGGCGTGAAAGGAATTTTAATATTAAAGAGCAGCTATACAGAGTGAGGGATTGCATTTGCACGATTCCATTCCTTTGTTGGTTATTACTATGAATTAACGGGAGACGGCGGGTGTCACGGAAGGGGCGGTTGCGGCGTGTAATTGAGAGGGGCACTGCAAATTTTATCCCAGTCGATGCTACTTTTGATGTGCATGGGGGAACATAACGACATATAGCGTACGGCTGTTCACTCGAAATATGCACAGGTTCACCTCTGTAAAGGTAGCCATGGTTACAGTGTAACCAATCACGAGACCACGCTAAAAAAAAAATAAGAAAAAAGCGAAGAAGACTGCGGCCGGAAACGCGTTATTAATAATGAACTAATTATTTGCTTAATAAATTAATAGCTAACGCAAGGTGCACAGGATGCGGGAAATTAGGAATGGTGTCGCTAGCCGCCTTCCATGTTTTCATGTATTTTCCGCTCCACCAAGCAATTCCCTTCGTGCTCTAAAGACGTGCTTGCATTCAATTCCAGAACGACAATCAACCCTTCTAAGCTTAACTTAATGTTCATTATACCAATACTTTAAGGAAGGAAAAAGTGGAGAAGGAAAGGCATTGGGGTTAACCAGTTTAGCTTAACCGCTTTGCTACCCTACACATGGGAGTGGAATGGGGGGCGGGATGAAAATAACTGCACCGTACACGACGGTAGAGGAAAGCTTTACATTCTTTTGAACAGAGTAACTTAGCAGCCTAGTCTGACTGGGTGCTTGGCTCTCGTGTACGGTCAATCCTGTCTACTCTGCGCACTGCCTAATATTTTAGTTGACAAATTATTTTTTACCCGTTCGGCTGGCATCGGTGAACGTTGTCGTTTGGAAACTGCGCATGTTCTCTGCGAATAGCAGAACTACCGGCAGTATGGACGACGCACGTATGCAATAAAAAGTATTTGGGAGAGAAACGTACCTCCCATGCTAAACCATACACTTAAGCAAGCAATTATCTCTTCTCCCCATCTTTCATCCCCCCCATCCCGCTCCCATGTGTAGGGTAGCAAACCGGTTAGGCAAAACTGGTTAACCTCCCTGCCTTCCTTCTCCACTTTTTCCTTCCTCCTAAGCAAGCAATTAAAGCAAGAATAAAGTGCACCACAGAAATTGTGTTTTTGAAAGTGACTGCAACTACGGCAAAACTGTGGCCAGGACAGTTTTTATCAAATATAAAGGTGCAGAGGTAGTCATTGGTTGCCAGTTATTAACTGCGATAAAATGGCAAACTTGATTATTCAAGAGCCCGCTATCCCAACGTCGTAGGTAATGCTAAACAGCTACACAAGAAAACAACATAAAGATAAAAAGAACAAAAAACAAACAAATATCTTTAAAATTATTTCACAATTTCTTACAAAAGAACTAATCCTCGCTACACATAATAATAAAAAAAAATGACACAATGTTCCCAAAGCATACACATCGTGCGTGACAGAACATACGCATGGCCTGTGACGTATACACGAGTATGCCTCGATCAATTCAAGATGTAGAGCTAGGTAGTTATTCCTTTCGACTAACGATATTAAAATCTAATGAATATTCAGAAAGAATATGAACATATATCGGGGCACACTCTCAACAGGCAACTGCTTAACTGTCAGAATGTGGCGCCTTTCTGGCGTGCTTCGGCAACCCTTACACGCGGGACCGAGTGCGCAACAGTCTGCTGCTGCTCTCCGCCGGGTGGTTGTCGTCCCTGGCGAGCAGTGCAGCAGCTGTGCCGTTGTTCTCTGGGGGCGGCGCGTGCCCGCCCTGCGAGCAGTTTCGACAGCGTCCCGTCCCGGAATAGCATCGCGCGGATCGGCCTCCGACTCCGTACACGGGCAGCGATGACGAAGGAGGTTCCGCGTGCGCCGCACTCGCAGAAGCGACGTCGCCGAGCGGTTCCAGGATCTTCGAGACCCTGGCGCGCCATGCGCCGCCAGGTAAAGCACAAAAAGAAAGTCAGGAAGAATGGATGCAAAGCATTGCAAGAAATGCGGGAAAACAATTTCGGCGGAAAAACGTCTGCGCTTGCTCTTTTCCTACCACGGCTAAGAAACTATCAAAATAAAACGATTGGACGACACAAGCATGTACATTAAATGTTTGTTGCTTTCAGTCTTAAACAAGATACTCGTGCACCACCCGTTTTCATGGAACGCTGGACTAAGTCACCTGGGTGAAGTCATGCGAGGGCTGGTGGTGCTGTAGCCGTTCAATTAGCCTTTCTGCTGCAGGCATTAAAGCTGTCTCGGTGAAGCTAATATCGCAAGTAATCTCGCGAGTTGCGATACCCGTGCACTTGCGGAACGCTCGTGTTCTTTCAGGGAAATTACGTCGGTCAATAAGCAAATCTCTTTCAACTTATCTCATGCGTATAGACCGCTTATAACGATCTTCAAGGACCTATCAGCCATCACAGCATGTTCGCGACGGCTGCCACTTGAAACAAAGTATCTGGTGTGCACGGCCTTGGACCATGTACAGCTGCCGTCAGACTTAGTCTCAAAAATGAGGACACATATACAGCGTAAGTACTATAACGAATATGGGATGTAAGCAGCAAACATCAAAGGCTCTTGATGGAAGGTAGATAAAGACAAGCACGCTCAAGGGGCACCCCCCCCCAGAAAACCTAGCAACCTCCGGCGCTTAAGGCGCCTATGTTCGGGTAAAGTTTGACGGCGCCTGCAATCACGAATACGGCCGTGACAGATATTTCCGTTTTATCATTTAGGTTACGGCTCGGTGTCTTTCTGCCTCTGCGAGTGTATATCACACCGACCAGGACATGGACCCAGAAAGCCTGTGCTAAGCGTTCTGTGAAGCACGCAAGCACGCCGCGCTATTTCTGTCCGCACGTCAGGCAGTGGCCGTGTGAGAGTGATGTCATGTGCGCAGTCTGTCAGGCAGCGACACGACAACGCCGGCGAAAAGTCGGGGAAGGTCGACCGCGTCGCGCCCGACTGGCGTTCGCTGGCAGAGCCGGCCACGATCCGCGCGACGCTGGCCCCAGAAGAGCTTCCTTCCGTCGCCGCGGCCGTTGCAAGACACAAACACAGACACGCGCGCGTGAACACAGGCGCGTGCTTGCTTGCTGGCGCTTGTATGCGTATGTGCGAGTGTACGCGCATATGTGTGCGTGCGTGTGTGCGTACGTGCGTGTGTGTGCGTGTGCGTTTGTAACGAAAACACTTCGGTACCATTGGGAACATCTGTGTTATTTTCCATCTCCGTGAGGAGTAGAATGGAGCTTTCACTTTGTTAGCGGTGCACTGTGTTTGAACAATTGTGTGGCTTTTGCAGAGTGGTGTCACTAAGCGCAGACTTGAAACGAGTCTTTGCAACAACAAGGTGCTCCCCTTTTTGGCCTGCATCGTTTACTGGGTGTTTCCCAACTTAGCGCGCAAGAGAGATTGATGGAGTTTGTTCCCGTTGACTTGCGGCTTGTGTTCCCGTATTTGTCTTGTGCCCCAGTACGGGGTCCTTGTTTTTTTCCTAACCCCGTCCATCTCTGTCATTTCTTCCGTTTTTCACAACCGTCTCACATGGCGCCTGTAAGAAGGCAGTGTTTCAACGTATCACTGCAGTGTTGCGGCACACTGGGATCCCTGCAGCGTAACGGCTCGGAGACAAAGTGCGTAGAGCCACAAACAAGTCTTGTGAACCAGAACATTTGAGAGTAGGGCTGAGGGACGACATTTTTGAAGATTTTTCTTCTTTTTTTCTTCTTTTTTGTCAGTCAATTGTGAGCACGAAACCGCGCCACCGGTATCTTTTCGGTTTTTGTACTGTTTTAAATTCCTTACTGGGGAGAACTTTTTATTTATTTCAGTATAGCCTGGTATTAAACAGGGGGCATATGCAATATCGTCAAAGGTAACATGCAACAGGTGACAACAATATACAACGTAAACAAGAAAAGAGGAAAACATTCTCTCTCTCTCTCTCTCTCTCTCTCTCTCTCTATATATATATATATATATATATATATATATATATATATATATATATATATATATATATATATATATATATATATATATATATATATATATATTTTATGACCAACTTGTGTTAAAGTTTCATTTTATGCAGCGCAGACGAACGCAATGGTTATACAATGCAAAACTGAACTTTAGTTCCACGAAACAGTTCTTTTTAACTGTAAGTAAATATAAAAAACCGAGAAAAGAAAAAAAACACAGGGAGAGCGATAAAAGGTAGAGGAGCACAGTCGATGAACATTCAAGGCATAAGATACGACCGAACAAGTTCCTGAAATTGATTAAAGTCGATTTCTCTTGCAATGTCAGATGGCAGCTTATTCGACTCGGTTGTAGTGCGTGGTATGAAAGAATGAGCGTAACGTGATGTGTGACAAAAAAGCGCGTTTTAGTTTGAAAGGATGATCTTGACGAATGAGTATAGCGGACGTGGTATGTAAAAAGGTTTCATGAAGGAACGGGTGGCGATAAAGTTTATGAAACAGTGTTAAGCGTGAATAGACCCAGGTAAGGAATTCCAGTGTTGCATAGAAGACTGGAATTCGTTACCTGGGTCTATTCGCTCATGCTCACACCGAAGTTTTGTATCTGCCATCCAGGATGAATAGTCCTAGCACATCACCCTCATTGTTCTATCGTACTTTTCTCTGTATAAGTTTCCCCTCTTAATCCACTCCTGCTATAGCGCTTATTGCGCTGCAGTATGTACAAATTAATTAATTAATTAATTAACTAATTTTGCGACAAAGTGACAAATTCTAGAGTTCAGCACGCTGTTTTAATTGCGTGACGCTAGCTGTTTGTGAACAGACCGAAAAAAATAAATCTCGTAGCACGATTTTGCAGAGCTTCAATATCATTAATAAGGTACTCTTGTTCAGGGTCCCATAAGGCCGACGCGTACTCAAGTTTTGGTCGAATTAATGTAGTGTGTGCTAGTTTTCTAATGTGGGGGGAGGCCGTGTTATACTACACTTCATGGGGTCTAGCAAGTGGTTAGCAGATGCTAAAATCGTTTAAATGTGGCTTTTCCACGTAAGATGACCGCAGAACCGGAGCCTTATACTTATAACTGGAGGCAAGCTCGACGTTAGTGTCGTTTAATACGTAGGAAGTTTTAAGTCTAGTAGTTCGAATAGTAAAAGACACAAATTTGGTGACATTGATCAAGTATCGCAGCAAGCACTTACAGAGTTAAGGTCAGTTTGAAGAGCCTCTTGAACAATCACAGAAGAAATTTTACGGTAAATTACGCAACCTGCGAAAAGTCTGATTCTGGATGAAGCGCTGTCTGGTAAATCGTTAATAAAAACAAAAAAAGAGTAACGGCCCAAGCACGCTGCCTAGCGGTAAACCTGACGTCACCTGGCCACGTGAAGAGTTAAGATTGTTTGCTGATGTGAACTGCATCCTGCAAGATAAGAAGTCTTTAATCCATGCGAGAACTAGAAGATAAATGTTATATCTTGCTAGCTTCGTTAGAAGACGGTGGTGTGAAACACGGTCGAATGCCTTGGAGTCATCAATGAATATAGCGTTCATCTGAATACCAGCATCTACAGATGACTGCAGGTCATCAATAAAGGCAGCTAACTGCATGTCGCACGAATATCCCTTCCGGAATCCATGCTTATACTTAAAAATTAAGCTGTGCTCTTCCAAATATTTGATAACCTGCGAATATATGACGTGTTCCAGTAACTTGCAGATTTTACTTGTTAAGGATACGGGTCCGTAGTTGAGGGGTGAAGAACGCTCGCCGGACTTGAAGACTGGAATGACATTGGCCATTTTCCAATCGTTAGGAATGCTCGAGTTAAAGATTGTGAAAATATCCCGGAGAGTGGACGCGATAATCTTTCAGCTGTGTTCTTTAAGATGTGATTGAATCCACTGTGGTCACACGTAGATCATAATTTTAGCCGGCTCGTCAAAGAAAAAGTACCTACTTCATTAATTACTACTTCAGAAATGCCTACATCAGAAAGTGCGTTTAATGTAGGACACTTAGTGATACCTTCATGACCAAAAAGTGAGAAAAACGTGTCATTTAGAACCTGCGCACATAGTCCATCCAGGGTTATCTCACCATTTGATTCAGCGAGGATAACATAAGGATAAGAAGCTGGATTTATTATTCGCCAGAACTTGTGAGGATTAGTGATAAGCGTTGATGCCAAGTCAGGACGAAAAAAATGCCGACGTGTTGTTTTAAGCAGGGATTGGTACTGGATATTGCATTTTTCGTATCGTTTACATGGTACAGACTGCCTGTCTTTGTCGGCGTTTCGATAGAGTCGCTTCTTTTTGTTATTGAGGCCTTTTGATTATTCACCAAATGTATGTTGTTGCTGCATTTTATAATAATAACTGGTATATATCTCTGAATTAGTCTACAAAACGTATCCCTGAAAAATACCCAGTTTTCTTCAACTGTTCAAGAAGCATAATCAGGTTCTCTGTAGCATCGTATGCGCTTAGAGATAACTTTCTTTTTATTTGGGCCTTGCGTCAGTTGACCAGTGATCGGGCAAGCCATCAAGAAGAGTAATATGCAAACAGGAGGCGGGGTCATTAGTCAGGATGGGGTACCTCGAAAGAAATTACTTCGATATAAAGTACCTCGCCTACTTTATTTCTCTCTGTTTTACAGCAAATAATTATTTAATTGATAATTCAACATTTAACATAATAAACTTATAAATTAAGGAACTTGGACTGTTCATTCTGCGGGGCGGATGATAAGAGTAGAGCAAAATAATCCTAATAAAATACAGCCACAGGGCGAACAAGAGATTTTCGAGCCAAGATTTGAAAGCTGAACGAATAAAAGAAAAGCACACTAGGATACCTCATGCGCCGTCGCTCTGCAGTATTTATCAAATGCGAAAACCGAACACTCAAGAGTAAAAACATTGCTGCGCTGTTACAATGAACATGGGATAAAATACGCATCATATATAGTGCTATGATTAGGGATCTAAATGGCGCTGTCAGAAATTCTACTGAAACGCTAATTAAAGACAGTCAATCGCTGCGGACCCCGAATACGCAGCAAAATGCATCTGTACAGTTTATCGTCCACCGGCTTCATCGCTGCTCAAGCTTTCTCGGCAGCTTTTGTTAAAAGCTTTTCTTTCTTTTTTTTTCGGGAACTGCTCGGAACTCGAGGGTATGGCTGCTTCAGAGACATAATTTTTCCGCGTTGTTCTAAGCAAACGTAGCCAAGTGAAACCTACACGACTGGTGCACGCCGTATGCGGGACGCGGAATAAAGGCCTTGACGATGTTGTTGTGAACAAGGCGACACCAGCCAGGCCGCTCATGCCAAGAAATGTAATATACGGCTGGATGCGCCTCTACCTGCACCTTGATGCGTAATTTGAAGCTCGGAGCAGCAACACTTCGCGGTCGGTCGCTAGATAAGCCTACTGCAGATGGACCTTGAATATTTTACATCGTTCGCATTTCACATTCAAGCCGAGAGTACTGTAGACGCTGCCGCCAAATTGCCGATTGGCCAAGGCAAACCTTCCGACGGTCAGAATAGATGCGCTGAAACGAAATTCTGATGACATCGTTCTCGAGAAACCGTCTTATAAATATGAAAGGATCGTTTCATCATTCGGGTCCTCCGCTTCTGAGATCGATATCGCCTTGTTGTGTCACTCATCTTGTCGCTAAGCAATGAGAGGAAATCAACACGCAGAAGAAGACGGGTGTGGAAACTGCGAAACATGCTTGTCTCTCCTTCGTCAGAAATGAGAGCTGTATCGACGCTGTACCGGGAAGAGAATGACGGTGAAGTGTGCGCACGAGCTTACAGGCAATATCGGCGGTCCGCTAGGTGTTCAGTTCCCTAAGCACAGTGAAAAATCGATGTTGTCAAAATAGTCCGGAACACTGAACACCTGCGAACCTTGACCCTTTGCGTGCGGGAAGTGGGAACCTGTTTTTACAGCTGATAGCGGTTATGCTCTATAAAACCGAGTTTCTGCGTTAGTAACTTCATGCAGACTCTCTGTTTCCATTTGGTGGCGTTTACACTGCTACTGTTGCGAACAAATACATCGCGCATATATATATATATATATATATATATATATATATATATATATATATATATATATACAATGCTAGGTCATTACGTGACTTTGTGTCCGTGAGCGGTGCTAATGTGCCTGCACCAATGCACCAACGCACGTCACTTCGCTAGCTTTCTGGGCAGACAACACTGTTTCACGAATGTACGAGTCCGTATCCGCCGAGGCTTTCTCATTCTTCTTTGTACCCCCCCTCCCCCCCATGATTGGCGCAAAAAGGGATTCGTGCACTAGTATACTACGCGAAATGCACCGGGACCGTTTCAGTGTCCCTGTGTATCATCCCACGTGCACTAAGTGCTCGCTCTCTCGCTCTTTTCCTCTTTCCATTCACCCTTTCTCTCACTCCCAGTGTAGGGTTGCAAACCGGGCGCTCGTCTAGTTGACCTCCCTAACTTTCCTCTCCTTGCTCTCTCTTTCTCTCTCTTTGTACCCCAAAGACTGTTGCTAAAACTATCGTGCAAAGCACGAAAAATTTCGATTCCCAGTGGCCGAAATCAATAATGCAACCTTCACATAAAAGTGTAACAACATGCAATGCATATAAATTAGTTTTTTTTTTTGTTGTTTTGTTGTTGAAGACAATCATGCAACTTCCACCACTGACTTTCTCGTACGTTAGGCGACATTATAATGCTACTTCTGATACGCAACAATCGCTAGACGAAAATAACGAAAGGACTGAACATGTTAGCGCCCTACATCGAGCCTCGGATGTTCGACGACAAGCATGAGGAAGCCATGCCAAATGCTAAGCCTAATGTGTGGGCTAACCTCTCAAGGAAATAAGCCGCGACTGCGGCGACAAAGTGTCCGCGCAATAGCGGGCATAATCGCGCTTGCGTCACGCGCGCTCGCTGCTTACGCAAGAAGTGTGATGCGGCATCTCTTTTTTTCCTGGTTCTCCAAGCTGGGTTCCCCGTGACAGGTGCGTCTCTAAAGAGAAATCCAGCAGCACCAGTGGCTCTATTTATAAACGCGAACACCTCGGGTCTGCATCGAACCGATGTCCGCTCGACTCTGCTACGCGCGCGTCCCAGTTTGCTGCAGCTTCGTCTTCGCCTCGGTCTTCACTCTCAGCCGAGCCCCAGAAGCGCGGCGACCCCGAGCGATCTCCTCCTGCAGAGGCAAACGGAGAAGCAATAAAGTTGACTCAGTTGATGTGTCGGGGGTGGCTGGAGTTATTTCAGTCCGCAGTCGCAACTCCCCGACCACTCCGTAGCAGAGGCAGAAGGCAGGCCTCGATCTCGACCTCTCGGAGCCCGAGGATCGCGTCGAGGTCGCAGATTTAGACACGGCAGCATTCGGCGCTTCCCGCTGTGTACAAGTCCGGTACCCGTATTCGCAAAACGTTCTTATATACGCTAGAATTGTTCTTAAGAGAAAATTCCAGCCAATCCGGATGCTGCACATATTATTAACGAAGGCGGTCAGCACATCGCAAAGAGCACCTAAAACAAAACAAAACAAAAAACTTCGGGAAGTCAACCCCGGATTTTATAGATTTCCCTTACGCACAAATCTGGCATTAGAAACTTCGGAGAAAACTAAAACGCGTGCATATGCACTGCCACCATGAAGAACGAAGTAATTAACTGAGGTTCACGCTTGCAGCTTATTTCTCTTTTTTCCACGACATGACCTCAGAAAGTATATCTTCCATTTCAACGTTCTTCAGTAGCGTGTCATCCTTTGCGTGACCTGCACAGTGTGTGCGTCCTGCTTTAAATTAACATTTGCCATCTCACTCATTCTTTCCTCTTTCCTCCCGTTCTTCCTGTTTTCCATTTCTATGTTTCCGTCAATTTATTTCTGAAGAGTACGCAGGCGCTGTACCCCTTCCGGTGACTGTTTCCAGCCTGCTCCTCGCTGTCTCTTTCCGGTCAAGTGCATATATGTTTCCAATAATAATAATAATAATAATAATAATAATAATAATAATAATAATAATAATAATAATAATAATAATAATAATAATAATAATAATAATAATAATAATACAAGGGCAACAATATTACTGAGATCCCGACCCTCCCAGTCGCGTAGTCAGTCGTGGAATACATTGTAGTTCGAAACAGATTTCGATCGGGAACGGACCATGCCAACGTCGCAAGTATTTGCGAACGCGCGAACACCAAGGCGTGCACCAGTTATCCGGTGTCTCGTTTCATATGCCGACGGGTGCATTCGATCCGATACTAGGGCGAAGGAGTAAGACAAAAGGATACGTGAATCCTTTTCGTCAAGGTTGGCGTTGTTCAAAAGTACACTTATCGACTGCTGTACTTAGAGTAGCAGGACATACAAAACAAGAGGTGGACACGATGGATAAAGGATCTGCAGAAAATCAATCGCCAACCCTAAAGCGTTCACACGACGCACGAAAGACCAGTCAAGAAACCGGTTCTATAAACATAACACCAAGACAAACAATATTACCATCTGTATATGGTGATTACCAATAGTGCGCAATGGAAGTAGCGTCTCAGATGTGATGTCTGAACAATAACCTGTATCTACCTGATAAGGGAGGGGAAAGTATTGACATGCATCGTCTGCTTCCGGGCGGTAAAATTTCGCGCATCAATAGCGGTAATCTTGCACACTATACTTGTGTTTCAGGGAAGTTAGGATGATTTATTCCACATTAATGCGTCTCAGTTTATAGTCTTCTCCTTCAGTCAGCAACAAACCCATATACAAGCACAATAAGCAGATCCACGTCCATGTATTAGCTAATATTTTTATGGAAACATTTATGGTTTGAGAGACCGCTTATAGTGTACCTGTGAATGATCCCACGTGCACTCAGTGCTCACGCTTCCTCTTTCCCCTTTCCCTTGCACCCAGTGTAGGGTAGCAAACAGGACGCTCGTCTGGCTGGCCTCCCCGCCTTTCCTCTTATTGCTCTCTCTCTCTCTCTTTATGATAACATAAACCTCGCTGTAGAAAAAGAAAGAAACCAAAGCGTCCCTCTCTTTCACTCATTTTAATACATGGCGCTCTTCCTGAAAACCGCACTCATTTATTTTCGTGAGTCGGGACACCCGGCCGCCTGTGCGAGATAAACGCTTGTCCGAAATTTAAACTTTTCTTTCTCTCTCTCTCACACAACACGCGCACTATGCCTGTGTGCGTCCCGTTCTGGCTACAGGAGGTCGATGAACAGCGAACGACATCCGCGCATACTGACATTCTCCGAAAGCGAAAGCACCCGCGCTTCGACACACACATTACGCGCAGAGCTCAGCCTGAGTGTGCGTAGTGTTCAGACGGCTTTACGCGACCGACCATGCTCCAGTGACGTCAGGCAGGACGTGACGCCTCTGCAGGTCTCCTCCATCTGCGGCACGATCTGCCGAGAAAATCATAAGCGTCGGCGGCCACCCGCCAAAAAGCGTTCGACGTAGGCTGAGCGCGCGCACGCTCGACGGTTCAGCGGGCCCGTGAACCGGCTTTTTCTTTTCCTTCCCGTCACTCGCGCGACAACACGATCATTATGTTCCGGTTGTGGCCGGTTTCAACCGGTTGGCGTCCTGCGCGCGCGCGGACCGGCCAGTTGTCTCTCTCGCCAGCCGCGCAGCACACGCACGCTTATACCGCCGTCGGTCGCAAGGTAGGCTTAATTTGGCGAGGCTGGGGCAACGCGGACGCGGCCTGCTGTGATGTCGTGCGCTGGCCTTCTTGGAAGGCAGCAGCAGGTGTAGTGAGCGGTAGGGGAGAGAGGAGTCGACTTGAAGGTTGCCGCGTTCGCGTCGCGCGTATTTGTGAACCGTCAGCCCACTGTTACTTCGCCTTGCCCCCCTTTCCTCTCCGGTACGCTACACGTGCTCGCCGACGCCCCGCTGTCTGCGGTGAGCGGCCGCTGCCAAACGTGGATGGGCCCGCTTGCAGGCGTCGTTCCCGTCAGGATGACGTCAGGTGGGCAACGTCGCGCCATCTGTCGCCCCATTGGAGAGGTCCCCCCCATGTTCTCTTTACGTAGCTTCAGGATGTTATGATACCTAACGGAAATGTGTATTGGATCCCAAACAAAGGTGTGCATGAAATTCAGCGAAGTGAGTAACACTGAAACAATGCGGGAAATGGCTCTTTCGAGCAAATAAGACAACGATGTGACGCACTCTTACGTTAACATATGTCGATCAGCATCAATGCGTGCAAAGGACAGCACATGCGTACAGGCACGTTCCGAAAACAAGGCAGCCATGACCTAACCGGTCTATTCGAATACTATTCGTGTTCGTTATTCGTCAGAGGTCCGAGCGAGGCTACGACCGCGTTATCATCGGCATCAACCGACTGTAAACGGTTGATGATAAGCAATTGATAGACCAGAGCCTGAAACCTATTATTTAGCTTCTTCCTTTGTTGGTTTACCTTAGTAGATATCGCGAATCAAAACTTTACCGTCAGAGCTTATTCGCGCGTTTTGATTAGCCTGGGTCGTGTGTTGTAAGGATTCAGTTAATTTTCTATTATTTTATTTTACGTCGCGTGAAGTGTCGGTACCAGCGATAAAAGCGACGCGTCTTGTACCGAGAACATGACGGACGGTAGAGAGCGCTCAAAATGAAATAGACTACAAAATACGGCCCTCGAAGTGCTGAACTAAAAACACTCTTGTAAATAGAATGGCAAGCTTTCCTTACCAAAGGTTCGGAAAGTGATGCTTTTCTGCTGTATTGGTGCTTAATTCCGCGTATATAGCTGTGTAGGAAATAAGGGCATGGCTGCTTCTCAGGCACTCTATTTCTCGTACATATCTCGGTCGCACGGGTACGGCAAGCTCAGTGCGCTGTCAGTGCAAAAGTATTTTGCGCGTACGCACGCGAATAGAAACTGAAACCATCGTTCGTACGTTTGCCGTACTGGCTGCAATGCCGGAACAAACGTTCTCCCGTCTGCGGTTCCGAAATCCGCCGCTAGGGAACCTTAAGCGGCACCCCTGCAAAATACGCCTTACTTAAATTATGGGGTTTTACGTGCCAGAACCACTATCTGATTATGAGGCGCGCCGTAGTGGGGGACTCTGGAAATTTGGACCACCTGGGGTTCTTTAACGTGCACATAAATCTAAGTACACGGGTGTCTTCGCCCCCATCGAAATGCGGCTGCCACGGCCGGGATTCGAACCCGCGACCTCGTGCTTAGCAGCCCAACAACATAGCCACTAAGCAACCACGGTGGGTATACGTCTCACTTGAGCCCACGAAAGTGGTTATGAAATTTCATACTCTCACCATGAAACAAAGATGGAAGGCTAAGAGCGCCGCTCTTCTTTTTGTTACAGATGCATAGACGGGAACCTCTAACTAAAGCCATGAGTCAGGACAATAGTATCAACACGCGACTTTGTATAATACCCGCTACGGTGTGGCGCGATGTGCTCGTAAGCGCTATCACCAAGTCTCATATGCAAAGAGATGGGACAGACATCTCAATTCATTTCCCTTTTTTTTTTAAGTTTCGGGAGATCGTGCAGTTTTCTGGCTTTGTATTTGTGCGTGAAGCGCGCTCAAAGGAAGCATGTACGCATTTTACGCTATAGTGAACCGTTATCGAATGTGCTCATCGCTTTCCCTCTCCTGTGAAATGTATATGTCTTCAAAACAAATAATAATAATAATAATAATAATAATAATAATAATAATAATAATAATAATAATAATAATAGAACAATAATTTCATTTCATTTATTTACTCTCAAGGCCGTACAGGCATTACAGAGAGGAGTGGCAATAGAAAAAGAAAAGAAATAGCTAATGAGGCAGCACATGGTCACAGATAGCCGACTTGAACACATCATGGACTGTGATAGTGACGATGGATGCGGGAAGGCGATTCCAGTCTTGACTTGTTTTCGGGATGTGCTTTTACACTGAGGCACCCCAACTTTCATTCGATGATCAATACGGAATGACAAATGGCTCGGTGGCGAAAAAAGTGTAATTTTTAGCTCATTATTAGTGTAGTATATTTGCCCCTTCCGGTGGCAGTTGCCAGCCTGCTCGTCGCTTTCCCTTTCCTGTAAACTGTTTATATGTGTATATGTGTTCAAAACAAATAATAATAATAATTTATGAAACAGGCATAAGCGGGAAATTCGACGTCTAGTAGAAAGGAGAGGTAGTTGGCTAAGCGATAGTAGTTAGAGAGGATAAACCTAACTGAGCGGTTCTGAACCGATTCTATGGACTGTGTTAACGAGCTAGTGTACGGGTCCCATATTGATGATCTCGAATCTGCCTATGAGCAAAATATTCCTCCAATCTCAGGCTTTAAATTGGTACCTAATGATTCACTGATTGTGTAACTAATTATAGACGCTTGCTTTAGCTTCTTTGGTTTTTGTCGGCGTAGGCAAGCGTCACCTACACTGGAAATCACTCAGTTACATCCCCGTTGGCTGCGCGCGTTGTTTGCTCCCGCTGGCCCGGAACAGCCTGCGAACAATGGCATTATGCCGCCTGTTGCAACACGTGTACACCACGCTGCGTTCGTAATCAGCTCCGGACGGCTGTTGCAACGGAAGGATGCAAGGTATACGGCAATGCAGGGATTTGGCGGGGGTGGCAAAACGCCCAAGGCGAGCAGCTCGCAACGGCGGTAATAACGCTTCCTTCGCGAGTGGACAATGACAAATGGAACTTTTCAAAAGAAAACTGCGATATGCTCATCCGTCGTCACTATCTTGCTTCTCGTCCGCGCTTTTTCGTTTTTTCGTAACTCATGGTATGAATTATTACATCCATGCTGGACCGCCAACCATCGGACTAATTTGATCTCTGTTTTTCTTTGCGTTCCTTAATTTGACGAGAAATGTTTACTGAGGCGTGGTTGGTTGCTCGGAACAGTGTCGCGAGTCTACCTCCTTTGCAACTCTTTGTTTCCTGCAGATCGCCTTAGCTGTATACCGCACACACGTGCTCGCTTTCAATGACCATTGAAGTCCGCGAGCCTTATCGCCTCTCTTCGGTGAGTTCGCACAAAGTAGCCAATGAGGCCCGCACATTTCAATCGTCTTTGGTTTCAGTTGTCATGGTCAGCCGTGCGCAACTGCGGTACTGCGTTTTGTCCAGGGGTAGGTAGCTCAGTTAGTGAATTTCATTTCGAGCGTGAGTTTAGTACCTATTGCACTTTCCTCTCATCTTTCTTTTCAGATCTTACTCTTACTGTTACCTCCAAAACACTCTTTTTAATCGTAAGCACTGTAACGCACCAGATGGTGTCACAGAAATTACAATCAATATCAATCCGTACACCTGCAGCGCAGCATTTGATGTCTCGTTCTAGGGGCGACTTAAGAAAGAAATTAGTGTCTTAAAAAGTTTTATGATAGCTCAAAATGCGATACGATATCATTTTTGGCTCGTTTTCTGGCGAAAGGTGCTTCAGTTGAAGCTGAGGTGACCTCGCTGCCGAATCTACAACGCCTATAGTCGTCACGCGGAAAAAAAAAAACAAAAGAAGAGGAAGACTTACATAACAGTAAAGCTTGTAGGTTACCGGCGTACTGCCGCTCTTCTACGGACTAACAAGTCGATGAACATGACTCATATCTTTTGTTTTTCAGAGTGCCGAATAGCGTTTATCTCGATCTGCTTAGGCGTACGGCCACTTTTATGTAGTACTTCGCCGGAACGTTTACGGTGGAAACGCAAGAGACCTACAATGATAACAGACCAAAACATGGATAAGCGATTACTTCAAACGTTGGCGAGAACCCGTCATGGAGAGCTGCGTTTGCTGAAAACAAAATAAAGAAAAAACATAGCTCTCACAGACTTATTGGACTGTCGTTATCTTAACAAAACAGATCACGGATGTGACGCTATGTACTTCAAATCTGCACACGGCTTCGTCAGTGTTTGTTTGCGGTATAGATAAGTGCACAGCAAAAAACCTAAGAAACTGCACAATATCACAATGCAACAAAATAATAAACCAGCACAGGCAGATTCGGCATTTGCTTGCACCGAAGTGAATGGGAACTGTACCGTTCGAATCTCTCCCGGGGTTGTGAAAGCTTGAAATAAATGGATATAAAATTCGTCTCCCGTTACCTTTTGCGTGGCGAGTGACGCTGATACTGATTCATGTTAATTATAACTGGTAAACAACTATTATACGCATTCCGCATAGTTGAATGCGTCGTTCATGGAAACGATGAAGTATCTTTTTTTAGCACGGTAATTAATAGAGGCCACCTTCTGTGGCTCATGGTACCGGCTCCAGCGCCCAGCGGTCAGAAGTTTTCAGGGTGTCGCCATTGGATCGTCCTCGCAAATGATGTATTAGCTCAAGCGCTCACCAGACACGCACAAATCTTACTCCTGCTATCCAGCGGCCTTTCTCGCTATACGCGCGACGATTAAAGCGTGCCAGTGCCTGCCTAACAAATCAGCGCTGAAAATCTAACCTGGCCGCAGACTCGATCGCTAGTCACCGCCAGCCTTCCTCTCGCACGGCACGTGTTCCCCTTGATTGTTCCAATGCCTTTCAGACCGGTCATCTGTCCTTGTCTCGCCGTGCCCGTATGAGCACGTTGAACGCATGCCAGTGCATTGTAGTGCCTCGAGGGCTGGAGACCTTGTGATCGTTAGGAACCGAGCAGAACCGCTTGAGGCCGGACCGCGCCCTTTGTAGCGTTGTGCTACCGCGAGAAATCTGGGGGCACGACGCCTCCCCCCCCCCGCCTCCCCCGCAGTGCGCCAAAAGGGGCGTACGCTCTCGTGACGAGCTCTCTCGTTGCGATATTTGGAGCACTTTTTCAGTGCAGTGCCAAGAACCAGTCGATGCCCACCTCGTGCCAGTCGCCCGAAGGAACACCGAAAGAAACGAGCTCAAAGAGCAAACCAGCTCGCAGCATTTGGACACTTCGTGAGGCATTCTGTAAACTCTGTCGCCGCGTGCGTCGCATGAGTCAGTGGCTGAAAATAGCTGCGCGTGTTGCATCGGCCTCGTACTGCGAATACAACATGCGTTGAACTGCGTGTTAGGTCTGGCGAACTTACAACGAAAAGGCATACATGCGTGTCCACCCATGGAGGAGGTTGCGCTGGACACGCGCGCGCGTTCGTGAAAGGGCTCTTTTCCTCGACACCCTCGCTACACGCCTCGCCGTTCTTTTTCGAGTTCATAGGAAACAGCGAACATCATGCAGTTGCGTGAGTCTTCTTGCCGGTTCTTTGTATCTGAACCCATTTAAAAAGAAAGAAAAAGAAAAGAAAATAATAATGATAATAATAAAGTTCGATCCCGAGAGCCATCTACTGGAAGCACGTGGTGACTATACATGAATAGCGCACGAGCAATAGCGACTTCACTGGATTTGTTAGCATGCCTCTCTGGTAGACTGCTTCGCACGTCAGCCTCAAAATGATGTCTATGAAATCGTGGAAGAGGTATATTGACATATGGAGCGAGCGCCTATATGAATTATCAACTAAGAGTTGTTTATAATGTAAAATAGTATCTGGCACCGACGGAGACGCCGATATGACCTAAAGATAAACTTAATAAGATAAACACATTCGTATATTAGCGAAATAACTGCAAAGTATAATATTTAATGTTTCAGAAGCCTCCGTAGCCATTAGCAAGCCATATCCAGTCATTTCAATAAACGCAAACAAACGCAAGTTACAGTATTACCTATCTTCAGCGCACAAGACGTGTGACCGCGTGGAAGGTGAAACCAAAAATGCTGCTTCACACGTATTCTCCTGCCTTTGCTGCGCTCTCTTGTCAACTGCTAACAAACTGCGCTAGCTACACCTGCATTACACACGATTCTTTGCAGGCCCGCACGCAGTGCTTGATTGCAATAAACAAGCACTGCCACAAATATCCCCTCCGGGGTCGCCTCGAGTGGCTCATATCAATGTTGTTGCCGTCGCGGCCGCCGACGAATTACAGAGCGAATTGCATGTCGTTAATTAGCGCCGGAAACGCCAGGCGTGCGCGTTCCGCGCATTCAGAACGATAAGACCTTAGACATCAAGACTGCTGGCAAGGGAGAGGTACTAGTTGACACCAATTGAGACTAAACATCGTGCAAACAACAAAACACAGTTGAGCAAACAGAGGGCAACCGGACACAGTTGAGAGCCTGGCAGCATGTCCTGTCGTCCTCGCATGTCTGTCCTGTCGTATGTCCTTGCGTGCAACCGTCATCACTTCGCTAGTATGTGCATTCGTGTCGCTAATCCAACGTTCAGCCTAAGTCAGAAGCAAAGAGCCGACTTTCCCATTCTCAAATCACTGATGCCTATGTTTCGTGTAGACATGGCGCTGTAGAAAACGACTCGTAAATAGTTTTGTGCTATCAAATAGGCAGTGGAAAAATAGTTGTGAAGTCTCGCGCTATCCACGAACAGCATGTAAAATCCATGGTATACATTTCCGCGCAGAATACACAAAACACCCGTATATACAGAATACACGTGTGCTGAGTGTATTCTGTACTGAAAGTCACCATAAATTCGCAGTTCCAACTTACTCAGGCCAGTACCTTAATAAGCACGCATAAAATCTGCCCATAGCGCATATTGCCTCGTGGCAGCGGCTGGTGCTGGCCTGAAGGCAGGCGAACCGTTCAACCATCGCTGTACGTGAGCCGTTTATAGGCGCCCCTCCCAGCCATGCGGAGCAACTCCCCCCTCTCCCGTACACGTTGTGAAAGAGCGCAGGCAAGCAAGAGGGTGCGAGCACGCGACCGTGTTCACGGAACCCTGGTCGTCCGAGCAGCGGTGCACGCACATAGTCCGGTGTTGCGAGCCGCTTTCCACGTACACCCGTGTAGTGCGGCGAAAACTGTCGCGTGCGTCGGCATACATTTAGACTACGAGAGCCGTTCCAGACGTCAGGAAGAACAAAAACGAGCGCAACCCAACAACAAAAGCAATAACGACATCAACAACAAACACATCCGGTCCCAGTTTCCGGTGATGCCGTGTCTCTCTCGCGCATGCGGGAAAAAAAAAAAAAAAAAACTGGGGTTACCCTTTTGAGCCTCTAATGGAGAATGCCCCATTGCGTCAGCCATTTTCTTCTCTCGAGAGTGTGATAAGTGCGCTATTCACCTCTACAAGACGAGACAGCAGCGGTCCAGGCGGCGATGTCCAATAAGAAGAATAAACATCTGATAGATGCGACGCTGGAGTTTCCTCTACGGTGCGTTAAGCCCTCTACGGTGCGTTAAGCGTAAACTTGACAAAACGAGTAGGCCCAGGGCCTTTTTAAATCCTGTAGATATACAGCGCGTTTTTCTGTTGTGCAAGAACGGTTACAGGTGATCTACAGTGGTCGATACCATAGGAATTCCGTGGGGCTGCATAACAAGACAAATATATGTGTTCTTGTTCTATTATTACTACTTTAGCTTAATATATGACATTAGGTATACACTATAATGTTACTATCCAGGACAATGTTAAAGATATAATGTTATTTCTGCTTAACAATACAATATTATTGTTAGTGTGGGACGTTACAACATGGCTTTGAGGAGGGCTGTCAGGCCCGCTAGAACCTCTAGGCTAATTAGTCTCAATCACCTAACTTGCCTTAACCAACACTGGGGTATAGGCTGGAAGAGTCTTTGAAATCGCTGTCAATGGTGCTGTCATCACCGCTGCATGGAATTGAAGCCGCGTCATCGCGCTTTGCAACAGAACTCCACGGCTGCTGGTCACAGCAGGGAGTACCCACTCGACTTGAAATACGGCCCTCGCCTATTGTTGTGTGAATTCTACAGCGAGTCAGGATGCTGTCCATCAGTGCATGATGAAGCTCCGAATGCAAACATCCCAGACTAAAACAAATGGAACAAATGGTTAACAACGTAACTAAGGAACTTTGAACGTGTCTACAATGCGATTCCAAAGACATATAGTCCGAGTTTTGCCCTTGCATGTAAGTGGGACAGACAAAAAGAGGAATTTAACATCTTGCAGGCATGGTTATCTCGCTAAATTTGGCATTGAATTTGATTACTTCTGTTATATTTCTTTTATTTACTTTCGCTTTGTCGCGTGGTCTTGTTCAATAATTTAGCACCTTTACTTGCTTTTTATGCGTTTTATATCTATAACTATATACCCTGATATTCCTTTAACTTCGTTTTGCTATAGCTACGGAAGTTGTGTTTCATTATTATTATTATTATTATTATTATTATTATTATTATTATTATTATTATTATTATTATTATTATTATTATTATTATTAAAGGTGGCCCCCTAATCTCACACATTCGTTCTACCCCCATCGTTAGCCAATCTCCCAGAGTGGATATGTGGGATAACCACACAATGGGGAAATAGGAGTCGGTCCGAAGCAGCGATCGAATGCAGTCGCACGACGTAACTGCTTCAGTGACTTAGTCTAAACCGAATAAACAAGTTTTGTTCCTTTGACTTTGAGTCTGTTGACACAGCGGAAAAGCATATGTTACGTAAATGAAAGGCGAAACTGTACACAGCGCCACATGTCAGGATGGGTCAAGAATTAATATCCGAGCAGACATAATAAATATTAATAATATCAAGACATAATAATACATAAAATAACATAAAACGAGAACAGAAGGTAAACGAAGTAGACAAGATGACTGGAAGTTTATTGATAGGAATAGCACCAATTGCTTAAACATTTTTCTTTAAAACATAAGCCATAAACACACGTGTGCGCTGCGATAGGCTTCGTGATTCTTCTTGTGTTTAGCAAAAAATTCATCAATCAGTGCCTCTTTAACTCCCGAAACAGTTTATTTCCTTACCGATTCCTCGTATTAGGCCGAAGAGCCCTCCCGTCGGAAGTAAAGCAACTATTTAATAAATTATTTGCTTCGCAGGCGATTAAGATGCAATAGCAGTTCAATGTATGGACGCTATACTGTGCGCACGGCCTAGAAGGGTTTTTGTACTGCTTTTTGTCAGGTTGACGCATGCGCTTCAATGCTCTGTGGGCTATTCCTCTGAATAAAGTACGAATATAGCTCCTTCGATCAACCTATGGCCCTCAGTCCTCAGCAGCTGCGGAGCACCTGACCAATGCGGTGGTGAGACCTGTAACGCAACAGAGGGTGCCAAGAACTTCTGGACCGGGAAAGGCCGCCGGTAATAACTCACCCTTGCAACGTTCAACACACGAACCCTCTAGAGTCCTGCTAGCTTAGCAGGACTCTTTGAGGAACTATCAGACACTGTTTGGGATATCATTGGCCTTGGTGAGGTTAGAAGAACTGGTAAGGCTTATACAGTGTAGACCAACCAGCCAGACTCCCTGCTATAGAGGACTCCATGATAAAAAGCAATACAGGTAGGATTCCTAATCCATAAGGACATAACGCGCAATATTGACAAATTCTACAGCATTAATGAGAGGGCAGCAGTAGTCGCAATAAAACTGATTAAGAGGTATAGATTAAAGGTAGTACAACCTTTAATCTATACCTCTCCAACCTCCAGTCACAACCTCCAGTCACAAAGATGATGAAATAGATCAGTTTTACGCAGATGGTGAACTGGCGATGAGAAATGAATTGGCGATGAGAAAAGTGAAAACTCAGTATACTGTAAATGGCCGACTTCAATGCAAAAGTGGGGAAAAAGCAGGCTGGTGAACAAGCAATTTCTAACTACGGTATCGATTCTAGGAACACTGGAGGAGAGATGTTGGTACAATTCGCGGAAAGGAATAAGCTGCCAATAATGAACACCTTCTTCAGGAAGCGTAGCAACAGAAAGTGTACCTGGAAAAGCACTAATGGTGAAACAAGAAATGAAATAGATTTCGTACTTTCTGCCCATCCCAGCATAGTGCAGGATGTAGAAGTGTTAGGTAGGGTAAAGTACACTGATCATAGGTTAGTGAGGTCAAGGATTCACCTCAATATGAAGAGAGAAAGAGCAAAATTTGTCAAGAAGAAACACGCCAACCTGGACGCAGTAAGGGTAAAAGCAGACCAATTCAAGCTAGTACTTGCAAACAAATATGCAACCTTACAACAGAGAGATCAAGATGACATAGCGGTAATGAATGAAACCGTGACTAGGCTAGCTTCAGAAGCAGCAATTGAAGTGGGAGGTAAGGCACCAAGCCAAACAGTAGGTAAGCTCTCCCAAGTAAAGAAGGACCTAATAAAGAAACGACAAAGAATTAAAGTGTCCAACTCAAGAGATCAGATAAAATTCGCGGAACCGTCAAAACTGATCAACAAGGAGAAAGTAAGGGATATTCGAAATTATAACGTGAGAAAGACTGAAGAAGTTGCAAAAAATAGACACAACCTGAAATCAGTGAGAAGGAAACTTGGCATAGGACAAACCAAGATGTATGCACTGAAAGATAAGCAGGGTAATATCATCAGCAATCTCGAAGGTATAATAAGAGCAGCGGAAGCATTCTATACTGACCTGTACCGCGTAGCAGGCACGACACAGGAAGGGTCGGTTTCATCCTTAATAAAAGTACATAATGCACTTATAAAGCAAAAGATAGCATATTCTTCACCTGTTCTGCATGGAATCTCCCATTCATCTGAAGAAAGACTCCATCGACTAATAGCTAGGAGCCTTAGAGTATGCTTAGGCGGTCATCGAGCAACCTCAAATTCCTTAGTAATTGCAGAGGCCCGTCATGCTCCTTTTCCTATTAAGAGGACCGTTGAAATCTGTCGAAACTACTTTCGAGTTTCAGTGCAGCACAAAAGGCACCCACTAGCAAGTGCACTTAATGAGAGAGACAGGGTGAACATCAATTCGGCGATTCAGTTGCGCAAGGATCTACTACCACATCACGAATTTTGGTTCTCAGATATCCCTTACCCTCCATGGCGACTCGTAGCTCCAAAAAATTGAACTTTCAGTCGAGCGAATTATTCAAAAGCGAGATATATTTATGCTAGCAGCACAACAACTTGCATTATACCAAATATACTTTCGATACCCTGGCTATATTGAAGTGTATACAGATGGTTCTTGCCAAACGAATTCTTCTACAGCTGCCTTTGTCATTTCAGAATGGAACCAAATACAAACGTTTAAACTGTCTCACATGACGTCATCAACAACAGCAGAGCTCTTTGCAATATCGTCTTTGTTACGCTACATAAATTCAATGCAAAAAAGGAAACAATGGGTCATCCTTTGTGTCTCGCAGGCAGCTTTGTCTTCACTTCTTCGTGACATTAGCAATTCGCAAAACGCGGCGGCAGTTAACGAGGTACTCAAGGAACTCACAAAGACAATTGAAGGAAATAGTACAGTAACGTTCCAATGGATACCTGGCCACTGCAATATCCCTGCGAATGTTGCAGCAGACAAGGCAGCTGGACGTGTGTATGTTAATAACGCCACACACGGTCTCCCTTTAACACAAGGCGAATTACGCCGCTTACTAAGACAGATATCAGCCCGTGGTTGCAAAGGGACATGGTTTGATCAGAACTCGAAATCTTCAGATTTATTTCAGATTGACCCATCACTTCAATTTAAAATCCCGTCCACATTAAATACAACCAGAGCCTTTGAAACGCTGATTCACGGTCTGCGAATCGGTACCGCGCACATAAAAAACACTTTCTACATAAAAGTTCAAGAGCTGATAGTGCGGAATGCACTTGTGGCCGCGCTGATGAAGATGTACAGCATCTTCTGCTAGAATGTCCGCGACACGACATTCTCAGACAACGCTTAGCAATTGATTTAGTGGCATTATATCGCAGGCCGCTCAGCCTCAGGAAGATCTTAGGTCCTTGGCCAACATACTCATTGCAAAGACCAGCGTTACTGGCCCTTCAAAGATTTCTAGAAGCCAGCAATATTCTCGGAGAGTATTGAGTAGAGTGTTTAAATGTGATAGCACATTCTATCTTTTTCTTTTACCCGACTTTGGCCAATCCAATGCCTGGTTTTTTGTAACTTCATAAGAATTTAATGCGTGATTTCTCATGTGCCCTTATTTTAGTCAAGCTAAGTGACCGGACTTTGTGTTTACGTTAGTGCACATATGTTACTGGACTCGGTGTTGCTGTGTTGACTTTCAGGTTTAGTGTGGCATTAGTCTACTTACGTGACTGGACTTCATGTTTTTATGATTTGGAGCTGTCTTCCAGTTATAGTAGGACACTAGTGTACTTATGTTACTGGAATTTGTGTTTTTTTTTTTTTATTGAAGTGAATGTTAGGAGAGGTTGGCGCCTTTATGTGGTGGCACCGGCTACTCCTTGTCACTTGGCAGACGAAACAAATTTGCGCAAAAAGGGAGATAGCGACATTAAATATAACTCAGTAGAACAAGGAATTTGTGTTATTATGATTTCACTATTTTTGTTGTGATTTATTCGTTTTTTTGAAATCCCTATGTGAAAAGAAGTAGCCAACGCCAATTAAAGGCGACAACATCCCCTAAATACCACATAATTAAAAAGAAAACTACATGCTTGGAAGACGTATTGAAGTTATTAAACTGGGCAGGCTTAGGAGCCAGGATCAACAGCGAATATCTCTGCAACCTTCGGTTTGCACGTGACATTGTCCTGTTCAGCAACACTGGGGACAAATTACAACAAATGATCGAGTATGTTAACAGAAAAAGTGTAAGAGTGGGCTTGAAGATTAATGTGCAGAAGACAAAGATAATGACCAATAGCCTGGCAAGAAAGCAAGAGTTCAGGATCGCCAGTCAGCCTCTAGAGTCTGTGAAAGAGTGCGTTTATCTCGGTCAGTTACTTACAGGGGACCCTGATCAAGTGAAGGAAATTTACGGACGAATAAAAATGGGCTGGAGTGCATAAGACAGGCATTGTCATATCCTGGCTAGGAGCTTACCATTATCATTGAGAAGAAAGTTTACAAGCACTGCATTCTGCTGGTGCTAACATACGGGGTAGAAATTTGGAGACTGAGAAAGAAGCTCGAAAGCAAGTTAAGGACCGCGCAAAGAGCGATGGAACGAAGAATGTTAGGCCTAACGTTGAGGAGAGAGGACGAGAGCGGTGTGGATCAGAGAGCAGACGGAGATAGCCGACATTCTAGTTTACATTAAGAGAAAGAAATAGAGCTCGGCAGGCCATGTAATGCGTAGGTTAGATAACCGGTGGACCATTAGGGCTACAGAATGGGTGCCAAGAGAAGGAAACCCCAATCAAGGGCGGCGGAAGTCTAGGTGGGGTGATGAAATTAAGAAATTCGTAGGCGCTAGCTGGAATCGGTTGGCGCAGGACGTGGGCAATTGGATATCGCTGGGCGTGGCCTTCGTCTTGCAGCGGACATAAAATAGGCCGATCATGATGATGATGATAGTCCAGGCTCTGCCCTGTCTACTTCGTCCATCTTCTCGTTTTAATCTTTATTGGTGCGTCCCACAATATTCGATGAACCAACTCGCCTAGCAATCAACTTTAAAGCGATAGATACAAACTCGTCTGTTTCAGAGCCGCTCAAGTCGAAGCTACAGCGCAGGCGGACGCGACAGTGCCCAGAACGCCGCGCGCCGCTCCAAGTGTCCTCGACTCGTCGTCAACCGATGCGGCTCGCCGCCCGTTCAGCGTGAGCGCGCGACAGCGGCCGAGCCCGGCCGGCAACAGCGAATTTGTGCGTCGCCGGTGTCGACGAGAGGGGAGAGAGAGAGTGGCGGTTCACTGCTGTCGGCTGATTGCCGTATCCGTCTCGAGAGGTGCTTTCTCGAGTGGTCTGCCCACGGCCCGCACAACGCATACGTGGACAAGACGGCCGAGCGAGGTGATGGTATCCCTCCCCTTCGGCCGCCTTCTCTCCTTCCATTCGTGCCCCTCTCCCAACTGTCGCCACGCGGTCTGCCGTGGCAAGTGGTCGCCAAGGCCGCAGACCCCGGCCTGTTTGGCTTGCCGCACGGGACGCCGCCGGCACGCTTCGGGCCAGCCCGCTGCCGATTCTGATTAATGGCGGCATGGGGGCCTGCTGCTCGGAACAGAGGCCGGTCGCCGCCTGCTTAACCTTCTATTTGCTCTTTGCGCGTTTTTTTTTATCAATTTGCGTCAAATTATATTTTTTTTTCTTCTTGTACGAGAATTTTTTTTCGACACACGAATTTTCTCCCCAGCCACGTACCTTATTCTGTCACTTGAACTCTTTATGTACGCGGCATTCTTCCCTGACAAAATGTATTACGCTCTGTAAGCGCAACATTGGACAGATCCTTGGAGTCACGTGAGTCTCAGGGCTCGCCTTCAGGGCTCGTGTCGTATTGCACGAGGTTGTTTTCTTCAGTATGATACCACCGCCAACACATGTACTCCCCCCCCATATATATATATATATATATATATATATATATATATATCTGTCTGTTTGTCTGTCTGTCTGTCTGTCTGTCTGTCTGTCTGTCTGTCTGTCTGTCTGTCTGTCTGTGGGGGCCACAGCTTTATCAATTGGGTATGCAGCCTTACGTCCACACATCCAGCCAATTGCCATAGTGAAACAAGTACATTGGGCTTCGGTTCATAAGCATAATATTTTGTATGTACGTACTTATCCAAATGAATAAAGTGTTCTTGCATTATACCTCATTGCATTGAATTGCACTGCATTGTTAATGATGACAAACGGTCCTTACAGACGAAGGACTGTCATTCAGCCCCCGTGCAATTGGAGTGTGGTTACAGGACAAATCCGACCTGAATTTATTTCTACCACATGGCGGTCTTCAGTAACATGCAGTGAAGCTGCACTTCGCTATCATATTTTGTGGCTGTCACTCCCGTGCAAGGCATGCAACCTGGGCTAGAAATGCATCAGAAACGTTGGTATTGCACTATACAGTATTTTCAATAAAGGAAAGAAGGCATAATTATCGTCGTGACGATTTCCGCACTTTTGACACGTTTACACCGGAAGATTGGTGGAACATATTGTATATCCGGTAAGTGCAAAAGGTCTTCTGCTCGACTTACTTTTCAATTCTTCTACAACAAGAGATGTCGTCACCGGTCGTGCTGATAATGGAATCCGAGCCCAGCGGCATCCTACGTTTACACGCTATGCAAAATCTCTTTAATGTTTGCTCTGTCCTGTGTGTTCACTCAGGCTGTCTGCGGACTACGTAACAACGCACACAACGCATGAGCTTTTATTTTTTCTTGACGGTCCCCGCGGCTGAGCCGACGAATCGGCGAGTGGCGTTTCTTGGAAAGGATCACATCTGCAGATATGTGTACACACACCAGCACGTGCTCACACACAACGCTTTGACGCGCGAAGAGACAACCTCACATATCCGCGGCGAAGCCACGCTTGTGATGCGTGCTATCCCCGTCGTTGCGCAAATTCCCACACGCCGCGGAGCTCACGACGCACTCAGCCCGCACACACTCTGCATCGAAATCCGTGCAGCAGCTATGGAAGCCATAGAACACGTACTTGGAGCGCTAACCAAGTCACAAGCATTCAAAGGGAAGCTCCGCCGGCTTTACAGTAAAGGTCAGCGTCATAGGGTACCAGGGAAAAGTAGAGTTGACAGGAAAGACGATCACTTACAACACCTAACTTATGCCACACATTCATCAGCTCAGACAAACTAAATTTATTGAGCTAAAATACGTCTGAACAGCCTAAGACCAATTACAGCGTCCTAGAAACAGCGTCTGCTACTGTTTCAGAGAACAGAAGACGTAATCGGGAATGAACAGGAGCTTGTAACAGTGATGGGGAACAACTAATCCCTATTTTAGTGTTGATCCCAGCTCAGGTTAGGTTAGCGAGCTCACGGTTCATAAGCGACGTCTGCATAACACGCCCCCTACTGGCCTCTATTGCACAAGGATGAAGCTCAAGAGTACTGATGGGAAGCGCCATTGGCTGCCTGCTCACTGCTCCCTCTAAACGAACCGCGTGCTCGTCGCCTCGAACAATAGCAGACGCCAAACTCTAGCCTGCACAAGACTGCACGGATTTGGGAGGAGCGAAGCACGGCTGGCGTAGCCGTGTGTCTACGGCGCTGCCGCCGCGTACGTATGCATGCCCACTCCCACAACGCTCTTGCCTCGTGTGCATCGCAGCATGTATCAATATCTCTGACTCACCGTCCGTGCACGAACGCTCGTGACGTACAATGTGTCTGCATCGTCTCTCGACCCTGGATTTTGTTTGTGTTTGGCACGTACTACGTCGGGCGTCTCTATAGTGTGAATAGCGCGTGAACACTCCCAGGGAACACACCCTGTTGTGGCTTACGCAACCAGCAGGAAAGCTCAGCTTGCGTACACACATCGCTGCGCGTAATCCATAACTGCAGTACGCGGGCTTCAGCTGTCTGTCTGCCAGTGTTTGCACAATCTTTGCTTCTTTAGTTTTGTTTCTTATTTGTCTCGCACTAGGGGGGAGTGCCATGCCCTTGTATAAGTGCGTGACGTTCAAGGCTGCCGAACCAGCTGAAATAACGCCGAGAGTAAACAAGAATGTGCAAGTAAGCAAAAGCAATAAAAAGTGAAGGAAAAAAATCTAGATGCAGAAGAGCGACCGTTTAACATATCGAAGGCTACGCGATATTTGAAGGGACAAATAAAACGAAAGGAGTTTCGTTCTCAAGTGTTGCGCACTTGCACACTCCTGTAGCACCCTCCAAATAACGCCGGTCAGCTATAGCCAGAACGCAATTAAAATGGTACGATGGCACAGCACTTGAAGGGGAACGCACGTCCCCGTTGCGTGCTGGATTTCTTTTGCCTTCGGATGCTTGCAACACCCTACCTGAAAGTGCAGGCGCACGAGGCGTACCTAAACCAATTTAGCCATTTATTGAGGAAGGAAAGAGTTGAAGCGGAAACGCAGTAGGCGTAAGAACTCGCATCACGTATTTGGTACGAGAGTAATGTAATCACCTTGCGTGCAGCGATCGGGCGTTAGTTATTTGCGGCGAACGAATATGACTCGCGCAGTTCGGCCAGTTTCCGTTTGCTTGCGGTTTAGAGATTAGAAACAGGATGGGGAACACGAAAAAAAAAGAAAGAAATAAAATGAGAGAAGTTTAACTGCAGCAAATGTACAGTAGAAAATGAAAACAATTACAGAACAAAGGAACTCGCTTCACTTGCCGCCCGCAGCGTGAGGAACCGGCTCGCAACAATGGTTGCCACGATGGTCGCGAGTCACGCTCGACGGCGCTAGCAGCGTCCAGGGCCACAAAACGTAACGCCGAGGTCCGGCGCATCTTCGTGGGCCCTTCTTCGTGGGTCACGTGCCCACGACCTTTCATGCACGGTAGGGTCTGAAAGTAAGGAGGCGCGTTGATACAATGGGCGCAGGAGGCGGTGGTTTTGGATTCGCGCAGTGACGTTTCCGCCCGGTGATGACGGACAGCCAACTCTTGGGCCTCCTTCGTGCCTGCCACTTAAATGTTGCAAAACGGCAGCGGGGAGTCTGGCGGGAAGGTTCGCTGCGCTGAAACGGCCAAACGCGCGTGCATGCGGTCTTGCACGAACAGCAAGAGCCCTCATCCGCATATATGACGGGTAACGAGCAATGAACGAGGCTCGGAGTCAAGCTAGAAGTACACGGAGGCTTCTAAAGTTCGTTAGAACTTTTTTCAACTACCGCCTACGCTCTGCGCATCATCGAAATACATCGCAGTAATATTAAAGGCAGGCATATAACTTTCGACATAGATAACCCCACGGCCACTTGAGGGGGTACGAACCTATCTCGAACAATTGTTGGCGACATCGACAAGTGCCGCTGTGTCGTCGGAACCGGTGACAACTGGATATCGTATCTTGTCATCTGGGAACCCCTTATTTTGCTAGCATTCTATTCAGCGGATTCTATTCATTTCTTATCATCCGTCCGGCCGTAAGGGCCGTATGTCAGGGCGCTCATGTTTGCGTACGGGATATGTTTAGCCGGTTCTGTTCAGCAGTGACACGAAAAGAAAAAAAAAATGCCGCTTATAATGAGTTGCGACTGAATGAAACCTTCTGCTTACCAAATATGACTCCAGTGAAATTCAGGCTGCAGAGTTTTGCTTTACATGATCTTTTTACTAAGAGCGCTATCATGTTTGACGGGACGCTCGACGCGCTGCAATCCGTCAGCAACACTGAAGGAGTAGTTTCGCTCTCTCTCGTAATGCCTCACCCAATGACTGACTTGTTGGAGTGGACTGAGCTGGTAATTCAAATTTTGTTACGGGGAAAGAAAAGCGACTTCACTGACCATACAGTACAAGAAGAAATTCACTTACTGAGCGCTTACGACGACTCAGTAGAATATGCACAAAGAATCGTCCTGCCATCTTAACTTCAACTGACACATTTTTGCATGCATTATAATTCGTGACTGAAGGGGATTATAATAATAAATTTCATGCGATTACATTCATTTCTTATCGTACGTCCATAACGTTCATAACGGCAACAGAGCGCCATGCAGACGAATGGCGAAGGGCAAAATGAATGGAAAATGAATAGTACAGTTACGAAATACAGCTTCCAAGTTTCGAACTTTCCTGAGCTTGTTACTTCGATTCCATTCCACAACGACGTCGTGACCTTGAACTACGGCTTTTTTTCTGGCATTTATGCCGACGCTTGAAAACGCCCGCGAGACGGTTTCATCCCATTATATCTCGCGATTCGTCTAGCGTTTCGTTTAAGCAAATGGGCTCCAAATTGAAGTCAAAAGCAAATACTACGTTGCCGACGTCATTCTTTCGTACAGATAGATATACTTAGATAAAGAGAACCCAGTAAAATAAAAATAGGGGAGAAAAGAGACCAATTTGCATGGACTAAAGCTCTCAAATGCTCTATCGAGTTGCGTAACACTGGGAATAAAGCTCACATTTCGTAGTTTATTTTCGGCTCGGCAAACGCTCGAGGCGATATTGCGATGCTCTCCACGTCGAGTGGCTTCTTTGTGAAGCGGTCGTTCCTTGAACTTTTAGAACTCCGGCGCCGACCTTAACACTGCGATTCCTTTAACCTCTCAGCATTTTCGACTACTTTTGAGTAAGCCCCAAACTGAATCCGATGGAGCCTGAAGTTAGTGTTTCATCTCGCTTAGCTCTTTAAAAGAGGGTTCCGCCGTAAGTCAAGACCACTGCCAGACTGCTTTACTGCGTTCTCCGCGAAACCAAAAATGCCGTCGCACGCGTTGCAGAGCTTGATGGTGGCCAAGCATTCTTCAACGTCATATTTGTTGTTATTATTTATAGCGCCGTCCTAAGCTGTCTGCGCTGGGTCCACGGACCTCGTTAGCGTTGACGTCTGGCGCTCTTCTGGAGCCTCGTGCCCCGCGAGAAGAGGTGACACAGTGCGCTGGTCCTGGGTTGCGCAAGGAGCGCGGTCGCCGCAGAGGCGCTCAGTTCGCAAACGGCTTGCGCTAACGAAGCGAATGCGAGGGGGGGGGGGGGGGGGGGAGGTGCACAAGCCGTCCGCCACTTCGCGAGGTATATACTGTGTGAGCCGTTTGACAACTCGACGTTCGGAACGAGCAAACTGGAGAAACATTTCTTTTTGAAAGCCTTAATCGCTGAGTCACCGTGCACAAGGGGCGTGCTATTCCACGGTGACGTGACTTTACCACCGGTATAACCACCACGACGGCCGTCGCTTAAAAGAAATACAAAACGGCGAACCGTAGAACTAGTCCCTACTATTAGCGCTCGACAAAATGGTCGTTTACCATGGCTGCCAAGTTAATAGATTCCTTCGCTTAATGGTAAAATGCATGGTGATGTAGTGCTGTCAAATCGGCTGCTAGTTTGTTGTTAAAATTCTTGATTCATGTTAGCAGCCCAATGTAAACTGGATGTTTGTGTGTCGTTTATATTGCGCAGGTAACACGAATTAAGAAGCACGGTGATGGTCCACGCGTCCATGTCCCTAAAAGAAAAGAGTGTGTCGTTTTTCAGTAGTTAAGAAAAGAATACAAAAGAGCTCGTATATGTGGCGTTCGTATTGCTGGTTTATTCGTGATGCCTCTGTAAATACATCTAAACAGCGCAAAATATTCTTCGTTCATGGCATCTGATGTGCTATAACGTTTTACGCATCAATGACGATCTCAATAATAATAATAATAATAATAATAATAATAATAATAATAATAATAATAATAATAATAATAATAATAATATATTTTCTTCATCATCAGACTGATGAACGACGCTGCAGGTAAAAGCTGTTCTTCGTATAGGCAGTTTGACAAAGGCATACAGCTACCTTTGTACTAAACAGTCAGCCGCAGCACTTACAATAACATAGAACATAACTAAATTACAATAACATACAACATGCAGCAAATCTGTTTAAAAATATGGAGCATATCTTAGTCTCATAAACGGAGAATGTGCAAGAACATATATAAGGGTGAACAGAGAGCCAATGTAGTTTAAAAACCTAAGATGTGCAATTTTCGCAAATCGATCGGTGTACACTGCAGAAAATTACTTTCCACATTCCAGTCCAAAGGTTATATACCCAGCGGGTGTCCTTTTTATAGCCTCTTTAACTGATCTCAAGCTTGCAGTGCTCAGAATTACTGTTGTGAAAGGATCATTCGAGCCAAGAGTCTACCACAGACCTCTCACAAAGTTAAATGTGACCTTCGATGTCGCACGTCCGCCAATACCCGTACGCACAGAAGTCTTATCGAGGCCGTCGAGCGTGCGACTGTGTTGCGCTACTCGAGTAGAGCTGAAAGGTCCCGGCACGCACTGCGGTAGAGCCTGTCTCAGTTGAACGCGTCCAAACAAGAGATTCACGTCGACATCTTGCTTAAGCTTTGCAGATAGGCACGATGAAGTGCACCAACGGCTTCGCGTCCTGCCCGTATACACAACTGCGCTGAGAACGGGAGATAAGCAATCCCAAAAATAAAATAAAAATAAAATAAAGAAAGGCTGACGAGCAAAGGCAACGGATGTACATACAGCAAAAGGCCACTACAATGCCACAGTGAGCGGAACGGAGGCCTGTTGCCAACACCACACAGGGAATCGCTTCCGGCATCAGGGACGTCTGCGGCCATGTACTCGACGATATCGGTTTTCCAAAGCTAACCTAACCACGGCGACAAGGCACAAAATTCCTGACTCGCTGCTGCACTGAAAAAAAAGAAAATTTATTTAAACCACAACTGATGCTATTTACCTACTTAAATGTGCGAGTGTGCGTGGCGTGCGTGAGTGTGTGTGCGCGAGCCAGGGCGGCTATTCTTCCACGTTTTGTAAAGATAGCGGCACCGAAATTTCAGCCTACAGACCCCAGCCGTGGCCTGGCAGTGTTACAGTAGCACCGTGGAGGAACATGTACACACATTGCAGCGCCTCTACAGGGAGCACAGTCGGCGCACTATATGTATGTGTATATGCTGTGCTAATAACACCAGCACGATAATAGCATCGTATCGAATTGTGAATGCCAGACTGACTTCAAGTGGCCATACGCGACGCGACAAGAGCATTGCTACAGAACTTGGACCCTGCTGATAGCGCCAAAGCTAAAGGGTGAGGTTATAATAATCTAAAGTCTTATACCCCTGTTAGACGGACGCGGCTAAAGTCCTTTTGACTCCTTTCAACCAAGGGCGTCTTTATCTGGAGGGAGATGCGCGCCGTGTCACACGGCAGTCCTTTAGCAAAGGAAGTTTAAGGAAGTTCCTAGCGAAAGGAGATGGAAGATCTCCCTTGCAGACTGAATGGAGTACTCTTGTTCCCAGCGCGCTTCAATTTCGAGTCAAGGAATCACGCTCATTTTTATTAATTTCACTTTTACCAGCAATTATAACTGTTTTTATTGCATATAATATAGTATTTGAGCACTGACAAAGATATTTGAGTTGAGCAACTACATTCGACTCTCGAACCGGGCGTTCTCGGAATGGCTGCTGCGTTTGCCCTGACTGCGCCATTTTTTGTTGTTTTGGTCAACGCGATCGCACGTCTAGCGCATGCGGAATGAGTGATTCACGTCTTTCCCAAGAGGAGCAATGCATAAATAATTGTATTTTGTAAGAAAAGACAAGTAACCAAAACTTTTTAGCACTATATAACGCGTTTATTTCATGACTGCGTACGAGGTGAGCAGCGCCCAACGGGCCCCCAGCGGCAGCTTTCAAAAGCTCGCTTATAGGCCGTGTGACACGAAGCTAACTCCTTTGAGGTGAAACTCCCTTGCGGTCCTGGCTCACTGGACCAAGCAACGAACTCTCGCCCAATCAAGATCCAATCGAACTATGGATCATAATATTCAGAAGCAACCAACGTGCTACGAGAGATTTCGTACATAGCCTCCGGATTAACTTAGACCAGATCTGGAGCTTTTTAACATGCACCGACATCTAAGTACGCGAGTGTTAGTTAATTCCACCCCATTGGAATGCGACCGCCGCAGGCGGTAACCGAACCCTCGACCTCGTGTTCAGCAGCAAAACGCCACTGTCACTGAGCCACAGAGGCAAGTCGACGTGCTGTTCAGGCTCTTACTACTACTATTTTCAGTCGATCGTTTTCCCGTGAGGTCATCAGCATCGACACCGAAAACTCGCTCTACGGACGCCGGAAGGAAGGGCGACATTGTTCTAAGGCACGAACTCCGGACGGGGAAATCAGCGAACAAAGGCAGGAAATAATCCGATGACAAAGGGAAAAAGATGAAATCTAAACTCCTTAAACATGAGATTTCTGACGTGGTGTCTCTCGTGCCACTTAGAAGCACAAAACTATTGCCAGATGCAGAACGCGGTACCTGCACTGCAGACCGCCCGACCTTCTGTTAAGAATAAAGAAATACTGAGCGCCTCGGTCTCTTTGTCTAGACGTGGCGCGACCGCTGGCGTTCGAGTGCTGCTCACTCCATAATTAGGCGTTCAGACTTGTTACAGCTTGACCCTTCTATATTGTAAATGGCTACATGTATACAGAAAAATGAAATTGAATTTGAGCGAGCATTACCGAGTAAAAAAATTAATTGAATAATTACAAACCTAACAAAAAAGTATTGGCTGCGGCTTAGCTCAGCTAATTCTAGATATGCAAAGAGAAAGCTTGGTTTAGCCTGGTTAAGTCTTGGTTTCACTTGGTTAACTTGTAAAGTATACTACCACCGTTAAGCCAGGTATGGCGGCTGTGCTAGGGTCGGTGGCTATACATGACTGTGATTAGGCTTGTGCAGACACGCATCGTTCGACGGTACGACGCCTGTTAAGTACTAGACATGCAAAGAGACGCCGCGAACACGCTCAACGCGAACGCGGTCGCTACATTGATCTCGACGCTGTGGCGCCTGTTGCATTCCGGACCCTCTCCAGTGAAGCAGCTCGCCAGGAGATATCCGCGGGGTGGTCAGACGCCGCTTGGCGACGACGGCTCGAAGCCTCCCGCTCCCGCGCAACGCTCAGAGAAGACGGCCCGACGTCGCTCCCATCCATGGCCAAGCTCGCACTGCCTAGGCGAGCGCGGCGCTCCTCTTAGCCAGGCGCGCGGCCAGTCACGTGGCTACTACTTTGTTTCACGTGCTTTGGGAGTGCGGGTCGTTGGGCCCGAAGTTCACCAAGGAAGAGTGGGACGCGCTGCTGAGAAGTCCCGTCTTTGAGGACCAAATGTTGGCCGTCCAGCGCGCCCGCGATCGATACGGCAGGCTAGACCTGTCAGTCCCGTCGTGGGATTAGCCAGGTGCGCGTTTTACTGCGTATTGCTGGACCCAAGAAACGTTTACTCGCTCGCTCGCTCACTCACTAACTCACTCACTCAAGTACTCAGGCGGCGACCCAGCTGCGGAGAGCGCATGCCCCAAGCCAGCGGCGGCGGAGCTCGGCGCGGCGAGTCACGTGATGCGTTGCCAAGGCTACGGCGCAGCTGCGGTCAAATGAAGGTCAAATTGCTGGCGACGGTGAAACTCGGCTCGACGCGGTTAGTAAACAAAAATTCAAAGGCCATTGCGCCCTGCGAAGGTGGACGACCAGCACACATGTAAACATCGTCGTAAGAAAACTTCTGGTAAAGATTTTATTGGCATCACTCATTGCCACTTAGTAACGACGGTCACAATTGCTTTCTAGTGGCTATAATATACACTGATCGGCAAACTCGCAACTGCAAACACATTCTCGGATAATGTCAAATCGGTGCACGTACGCCGCTGGCCTGAACGGTGTGGCATCGCAGCGATATGTCTGCAACACGAAACGCGTAAACGACTCCCTTTTCAGCCCCTACAAATCCACATTGGAATCACCGATAATGACCACAGGGGTAGTGCCATGGCAACTATCTCACGCAAAGTGAGTAGCCATGCACCTTACGAAGCTATAAGCTATTACATTGCATGGGGATATGAGCAACGGATGATGAAAGTTTTTGGCATGCTGTTCTGTATGTTGCATGTTTGATTAGAAAGAATATAAGCACTGTTTTCGTCACTTTGCCACTTTTCGTCACTGTCCTTGAAATTGGATTGGATTGGAGGCAACTTTATTTGTGCCTGCATTTGGGCGCTCGCGCGCCCCGACGAGGGCCTACGTCATCTACGAAGTCGCCGTTACTCGGCGAGGGTCTCCGCTCGCCGTTGCCGGCTCGCTAGGTCACTGCCTTTCGAGCGCCCCGAGGACCTACTGGATGGCCCAGAGCTGTTGTTCGTCTTGGTCGTAGCTCTTCGCGGCTGCCTCGAGTCCTTGAAAAGAGATTTTAGCCCTTACCCCTGCTGTGACCTGGGAGTGAACGGCCTTCACCCACGGCGATACTATCTGCACCAAATGTACGATTCTATACGAACGGTAGACGCGGATGTGTACCACTTTTCCAGGGACAAGACAACCGGGAGTCCTCATATGGTCCGGCCTCTACAATAACCCGTATAGTTAATTAAACACGTGAGTTCAAAAGGATTGTGATTTCAAAACCTCCCTGAAATTCATTCACGTTGCACCTATTCAAATAATGTTTCTTTTTAATGCGACCTATTTGTACCCCCCCCCCCCCCTCCCCGTCTGGTTCTTATTTCTGAGCTAAAAGAAAGAAGTACGCACAGCACGGGTGCTGTATCTGCCGACTGTATCTCGTCTCCTTGTCACGTCCCTTAACTGCAGCTCTGCAGACATTCAGCCGGAATTCACATAAATTTTGTCAGATTTCCTGTTCTCGAACAGGGCTAAGCTTCAGTTACAAATAAAGAAAAGGCAAAAAGGAGAAGGTTTTCGCAGACTTGTGTTTCCATGCAAATGAACTATATGTCATTTCTGCTCTTCTACGTCTTCACATCTCACTTGCTGCCATAAGAAACCGCCATACTACTTTACAAACAATCTCTGCGTTTGTGTGATTTTCTCTTTTTGTCAGGTTCGTGCATCAAGATTGCCGCGCAGGCCATCGTAACTGGGCTCGTCACACGCGCAAACCAATGCCTTTCATGGCGCCATCGCTGACACACTGTTACCATCGAATGCGCAGTCGCTCTGCTCTGTTATGGAGTGGAGCCAATACCAGCAACGCTGAAGCTTCCGCGGATGTCGGTGATTTCGCGCCCTCTAGTCTGGCTGTTTGTGGCGCTTGTTGGTACTGAGGTATCGAAAACAGTGCCTCAAGTAAAATGAGGACAGTAAAAAGACGAAACAGTGAATATACAGCGCTGCGATCAAGCGTCGGATGCGCCAGGGATTCCATTAAGCTGGCTATAAGTCAAGCCATGTAAGGTCCAAGAAGACCCGGCAGCTCGGAGGAGAGCCGCCAGACAGGCGTGCCAACACATAAGGGAGTTGTGAGCGGACAAATAAAGGAAGTAAATGTAAGGAACTTTGAGGGATTCGTAAGGAAAATCAACGTCGAAGTTATCAGCGGAAATTATACAATGGGCCGGCCACTTACTGCAATGGTATTAAATGACCCAATAAACGAAAAAAATAATGATCAAACAGCACATCAAACAAGCAACCCCATTCCTAGACCAGTTCATCCTACCAGTAACTTTGCCTTAAAGTGGGTCTAAATAAATCTTTTCTCTCTCTCTCATTACATCAAGCACTAAAAGTTCGGTCATTCCTAAATCTTTCTGTGAAAGAAAAGAAGAAAGCGTAAGTTTGATCTATCGAGCATCGTTTTTTATTATTTTGAGGTATCATCAGAATAATCGTATGCTTATATCCTTTTAAACGACTTCTTCGAAAGCACGACGCCTTAAAATACACCGCCCAAATCACCGCTGCGCAGCTGTCGTTTCCTCTGACGTCATCGATCCTCACGGCCGCCGTATGTGCACAGTGGGAGAGAACGTCTGAACACTGCTACACTAGACCACCCTTTTATTTCTATAGCATTGTGTTGTTGAGACACTGGCTTATTCCACACCTCTGCCGGGATCCACTGGTACAAGGTATACAGAACGAGTAGCAAAACAAGGAGCATGACGTTGAGATCGCGTTTATACACCAGGTGGAACATCAAGAATCGGCAAACCAAACTCGTCATCACCTCCCCACTGTTTCGCACTGCCAGATGGGGCCGATGAAGGAGGCGTCCATTCCAACGCTGCCTCTGTATTGACCCGCAGCTTATGCAGCTTCAGTTGTTGCGGCAGCCGTAGCCGAGTGTTGCCGTTGCTGCAATGCAACCGAGAATCCGGCTCCTCCGCTCGTCGGCATCCGAGCGGTGGCTCCCGTTTCACCGCCAGGACGCCGTCTCGTTTCGCCAGAAGCTTCCAGAAGCGGAAACATCCTACGCCGGCCGGCTCGCTGGCAGTCTCGGATATATATCCACCCCAGCCGCTCCCCTGCCCGCCCGGCGTGCGCAGCTCGGCGTGATTAATGAGTGACGCGAGGAATCGCTATTCACTTCGATCAGGAGGGGCTAGTCGGCTGCAATTAGCGCCTCGGCTTCGAGGAAGGCATATTTCATTCGCAGAGTCAAACGTCGATGTTGTTACTTCTTGCGTCATCGTAGCAAGAGCCCCGTGCGCTTCGGTCATGGCGGTACAGCGATTACAGCGTCGACGTTATGTAATCAAAATAGAGGAAAACAGAGTCGCTCTGTCTGCTAACGTAGAATCACACTTAAAATCCTGTACGACGTTAGTGTTTGCAACATGTGTACACCTCAATGACTCGAATGAAATGCGTAATATAATATGATGTGGTGCCCAGTATGTTAATACAATCATATGCTGTTAATACAATCATGGCATCGCATATCGCAGCAACAAAAGGTAACAAAAATGCTGATGCGATTTTTGAAAGCTAGTGGACTGGGTGGCCGTCTGTGATCCGGCTGAGTGACCGTCAGCGATATTGAGCAGAAAATTGTTACCACATCAGCGATATCCACAGTGGACTTTCTCTTCTTCTCTTTATATTTCCCTCCACTTTCCCCTTCCCCCAGCGTACGGTAACCAACCGGGCTCAGTCCTGGCTAACCTCCCTGTCTTTAACTAATCTTTTTTTTTTCTCTCTCTATCTCTATGCTGCTTGGCACACATTTAGCACATTTGCACTAATTTCTCCGATTTAGTGCTGATGGTGTCACGCAATATATGACAAAACCGGAGGCGTGTCTCTGCTCGTTTATGTACAAACTTTGTCAAAGCTTCCGAAATCATTTCGACTAGCGAGTTGTCGGGTTCCGTAACTGCTGCATCACACGTGGCGCTCCGAAACACAAGAGGGCGAGGTGCTCCTCTCCATCTTCTGCCACGCACTTGCAACCCGACAAAAGGTCAACCGGCTCACATGTGCGCCGTATTCGACACATTTGACAAAGGACTACACCTGCCACGCAGCCGCCGCCCTACGTCTCAAAGCCTTGGTTTCGGTTCTCACTGCGAGACACGTAAATCAGACAAGTTTTGCATGACGCCAGGCAGCTCTATAAAGAGGCCGGACGAGAAAGGACGCCCGAGCACAGCGCTTGTATTCGCCAGTTCTAAGTCGATCGTCACTTGCTGGCGCTGTTTTGCGTCATCAATTAAGTACAGTTGAGCACCAGTGACTACCCCGCTTGTCAATTTTGAGGCGAGTTCATAGCGAGAGATTTCTAAAAGGGGAAGACATGGACGTCGAATTATTTTTAAATTGCATCCACACACAGTGATCTGTACGTTTATAGCAACTATATTAAACTAAAGCTTCGCGCGTACCGCTGCCTCGTTGTCGCTCGAATTTGGCGACAACATCGCACTTCCTGGTCTTCATAGCTCAATAGAACAACAGGTGCCGCGGTTACTCCTGTTCTGTCTAAACTTTATATTGCCAGCAGGACACAGAACCAGTACACATCTCGGCAGCATCACACCTCTCCAGCGGCAAGTTGCCTGTTTGACGGGACCTTTTTTCTTTATTTTTTTTTCGTTTTCGAAACACTTACAATACAAGCAAATGTGTCAAGTCTACAGAATGGTTCGCACTAAAGAAAAATGAAGAAAGAAAACAATAAAGGAAAGAAAAGAATGAAAGAAAGCGAGCTTATTGAGAAATTTGAGCGGAAAGACAGGGGGGGTTTACGAGCGAAATCTGCCATCGAAGTTAGAATAAAACACAGCACGGTAGGTAGCAATCATCATCACTATCATATCTTTATGTTCACTGCAGCGCGATGGCCTCTCCGAGGGATCTCCAATTACCATGCGCTATAGCTGACTAGAACTTGCGCGTGAAAACTTCGTAATTACATAATTACACTTATTTCCTGCCGTCCTCGACTGCGCTTCCCTTTCCTTGGCACCCTTTCTGTAACTCTAATGTTCTACCGGTTATCCACGCTTTGCATTACGTGGCATGCCCAGCTGAATTTTTCCCCCTTAATGTCAACTAGAATATCGGTTATCACCGTTTGCTTTCTGATCCACACCGCTCTCTTCCTGTTTCGTAACGTTGCGTCTAACGATTTTCGTTCCATCGCTCTTTGCGCGGTCCTTAAGTAGTTCTCGAGCTTCATTGCTAACCTTCAAGTTCCTGCCCTATACGCTTTGCTCCATATTGTTAGCACCGGCAATAGCAATATTACTAAGCAAATTATCATTGGGACGCTCTTACAATTTTTTTCCCTTTATGTATCTATCGATCTGCCGTATTCCGAGTTTCATGATTATTCGAAATAAAACTCAACGCACGCAAACGAACTAAAAAAAACAGAAACGAACAAACCGCCGATCGAAATGTTTCGGCTCACGCCACCCTGCCCGATGGCGCAATTTCCGAGATATCTGCCTCGTCACAGCTCACGCAAGAGCAACGCGTTAACTTGCACCCGCCTCGAGTTGTGTGCGACCGCTTAGCCGCGCAGGGCAAATCGGCTCTCGCATCTCCCGGCAGCCAATTAGACTGGATCTACAGAAGTGCGTCTTGCGAAATCAGGGGGACGAAAGGCGGAAATTGGTCTCGCAACGAAGCCGGTCCCTTGCTACTCGGGGCATCGAGAGCCGTTGCTGCGAAACACTTCCTTAAAATGCGGCATTGTTTCAGCGGAAAAAAAAAAAGGATTGCCGTTACTACAACTATTACCACCGTTGCAGTGCAATAAGGCGGAATTGTGTTCTTATTTCACGGAATAACTTCCCGACTAGGGACCGACGTTTTGTTCTTGTGTTTGATAAACACACCCGGATATGCCTTTTCGAAGACATGGTTTTCTTTGGAGAATAGAGATCGATTTGGGATTCGTGGGATCTGGGTCTCCCACCACTTTCGTCTCGTCAAATTAGACAATTTGAGACGTTACAGTGCACGTAGCACAACGAAGAAGGCGTTAAACTAAAACTTGGAAGGAAAAGTACTCACAAAGTTAACGTAGAGCTACGTACGGAGCACTAATATTGTCTATTTAGTGCAACAAGATCGAAATGAAACCCAGATGCGCTCGTTGAAACTGCGCCCGCCTCAAGCCGGAACCGGAAGCGTGGCTTTACTCATTAAAAGATATTGGTCCATCCACACGATAGCGCAGTATGGAAATGTGGGCCGGCCCCGAAGCTAGTGCAGTCTGAATAAGTAAAATGAAATGCTAAGGGCTCTATGTAATAGCAAACTGCATGCTACACCTATGCATCCTAGGAGACCTCTTCTTCCGATGTTAACCGCTGTTGAGTCGTCATCTTCTTCTTTTTTTTTTTTTTTTTTTCAGCGAAGCTGTTAAGGGCTACTGTCCCCACTTTCGTGTCCACGTGTACGAAAAAATCCCGAAGATAGTTCAATGCCGGCCCGATCCACGGAGGGACCCAAATACATAGTTTGGATGGTCACCACCACCACCTTCCTTCCTCTTCACATCCTATCTCTGTCATTCCCCAAACCCCTTCCCCAGCGTGGAGTAGCAGGCTAGAAGCATTTCACTCAGGCCGACCTTTCCACCTTTCTACCATTAAATATTCTCTCTCTCTCTATTGGCTGGTCATCCTTCTTCACAGAGTGGAAGGGCACTGAGTTTTTTTTTTCTGTAATTTTCGAGCATTGTGAACCTGACGCAACTGTTACATCGCTCTGTTTTTTATGACTGCTGACGCAGGGCATATATCCACGAGGCTGTGAAGTGAGGCTTCGAGTGTTCATCAGAATGCGACCAAAGAAGTTCTCGAAATGCTTTGTCAGAGCCTCTAGGACACGTTCGTCTTTCCTTCTGAAAACATTATTCCTTCGGAAAACCTTCAAAGCTATTCCTGTGCAGTATAGTAAAACATATAACGTTGACCGCAAATAAAGACTGGACAACGGAAGAGAACATAAAAACGACGCGGGCGGTAAACACCAGCAAGGCCAAACTGAAGTTCTTCTTAAGTATATTAAAATTTGATTTATTACTATTAACATTACTTTTTTTTTTCATGACCTATAGCATCAACAATTTTTCTTCAAGTTTGAATAATTATCCTACACTAGGCTTCCGCAACGCAGCTGCAGACGTAGTCGTACCGACATCTTTTCATATACAATAATTCATGGGATGATTATGTGTCCGTTTCTACTAGCTTCTGTTTCACGACGGGTTACGCCGGAGACTAACAGGGTACACAGGCCTATCCGCGTTCCTGCCTCTTGCAGCACACCCTCGCTTCTCCCCAGAATGCAAGGTCTATATAACCATGATTTTCTCCGTATTATCCTTTGAAGCGTCTTGTCTTCTTTCTGTTCCTAGCTACGCCATGTATCATGAGCCTTCAGTCTTGCTGCAATCCTCTCTTCATAATTGCTCATTCCTTCCGTATAGGTTGTCCACCTTTCAATGGTATGTTACTGTTGTATTGTTACGCATTCTTAGCTGTTTTACCCAGTTCGTTCTTTTTTTGTGTAATTCCTTTTATCCCACACTTTTTCATTGTAGCTGTTTATTACATTTGCACCTTGTCTTGTGCGTGTGTGTTTTTCTGCGCATCATCACTCAGCCCTCAGTGTAGTTAATGGGCATGTTAAATAAGTAAACAAATAAAAAATATTGTTGCCGTTGTTGTTGTTGTTGTTGTTGTTGTTGTAAAAATATATTTATTCCTTCATAATGCTTCGAAGGCCCGAAGAAACGGGGTATTATATATGAACACTATACGGAAATAGAAGCGGGCAAGCAGTTGGCTCCTAAATGCGACACGGTGCCCACCCGCTTGAAGAGGAGAGAAAGAAAAATAGAGAAGAAGCCAGGTATGAAGAAAAGAAGAAAAACGAAGACGAATTCGCAGCACAACCCATCACATCACACGCGGGTAACCACAGTCCCGTGGTTGAGAAGAATTCCACTACATCTTCATGAAGCCTCGTATGGAGTCTACGCGTGACTTTTCGGAAACAAGATATTCCGCAGCGCCCCATTCAAGTAAGATTGGGTTACTGGAACTTGCTACACGGCAAACAGCGACAACTGTGGGAAATTGGGCATTCTCACGCGAAGTGCTCAAGAAAGACGGCGCGCGTTCTTCTCAGTGAAGGCGAAGGGCTGCATTGACACACTTGAAGCGTACCTTGAGCAATTGATATTATAAATAAACAAACAAGCGAACAGACAGACAGACAGACAGACAGACAGACAGACAGACAGACAGACAGACAGACACATAAATAAATAAATAAATAAATAAATAAATAAATAAATAAATAAAACCTCTCGCTTTACGTGCCAAAAACCCGATACTATTATGACGCACGCCTTAGTGGGGGACTCCGTATTAATTCTGACCACCCGAGGTTCTAAGATTAACACGCACCCTATGCACTGTCGTTTGTTTTTTCGCTTTCATCAAAATGTGGCCGCCACTGCCGGGAATCGAATGCGCCACCTCGTGCTTAGCAGCGCAACGCCACAGCATCTAATGAACGGCGCCGGGATAACAGAGAACTAGGGCGGCGGTTTAGAGCATGACTAGAGATTGGTGCAGGATAGAAAGTTGGGCGAGTTGCAAGGTACAGTAACATTAAACAGTCAGTAAAGTAAGCATGTTCATGCTTAACTTTACTGACGTATCGCTTTACCATACTTGAAGAAAAGAGCGCTACGAAGACGCGGACTAAAAGAGGAACATGTACGACGGACAAGGCGCTACTTCCAACTAAATGTTGCATTAGCTGCCCTTCAGTGACGCTTACCGAAAAAAAGATAGCTTTTATATTGAGATAGGGAGGTCGTGATGTCACGATGGGCCATTCTAGGTTGTATCTATTTAAAATCCTGTTTCTTCAAAAAAACATTTAGTTGGAAGTAGCGCCTTGTCCATCGTACATGTTCCTCTTTTAGGCCGCGTCTTCGTAGCGCTCTTTTCTTCAAGTATGCAATGCCAACTCGCTCACATCAAGCTTCTGCCGCTTTACCATAAGCATGCATCCACAGAATCAGACATTATTTATTTCTGATTAGATAAAGTTTCACGCAACGGGCTGCCTACACCCCAATTCTTTTTTATTTAATGCGATTTGCATTCTTTTCCTACTTGGGTATCTATCTATCTATCTATCTATCTATCTATCTATCTATCTATCTATCTATATATATATATATATATATATATATATATATATATATATATATATATATATATATATATATATATATATATATATATATATATATATATATATATATATATATATATATATCTGTCTGTCTGTCTGTCCGTCCGTCCGTCCACCCAGTGACCCTAGTTGCCCAACAGCTTGGTTTTTTCTAATTTTCTCTTATCTTTCGCTCTTTCGCTCCCCCTTTCCCGGTACAGGGTATTCAACCGGAGATAGCACGTTGTTAACCTCCCTGCCTTTTCTCTGCTGTTCTCTCTCTCTTGGGTACACTAGGCATATGCTTGTCGTCGATACCATTGGCGTCGTTCTAGCTTCGTGATTTGGCTCGCCTCACTTCGTCGTCATGCCTTCTACGTCGACACAGTGATCCAAGTTGTCTAAGCGCCTCTAGGCGCGTTCTCATGGCCTTGGTGTCGTCGTGTTCACAGCATCGCCATCACTCCAGCTTTGTCATCCGACTCTCGCCATGCCTTCGTCGCCACGCCATCATCGTCATGCAGCTTGTCATTTCATGCATCCCGTCATGCATTCGTTGTTACACCACCGTCGTGGTCGTTTCATCGTCGCAACTTCGCCATCCTACTCTCGTCACATCGTCGTCGTCACACCATCGTGCTCATGCCGTTGTCCTGCCATAGTCGTCATTGCGTCGTCGTCATGCATATGTTGTCATACGGTCGTCTTCTTGTCATTGCAGTCGTTCCATCGTCGTAATTCGAACTTTGTGATACGACTCTCGTCATGCCAACGTCGCCGCGCCATAGTCGGCACATAGTCGTTATCATCCGATTGTCGTTATGCTGTCGTCGTCATACCGCTTTCATCGATCTATCGACGTCATTCCTTCCTCGTCATTATGTCGTAATCATGACATCGTCATTCAATCATGGTGTCGTCATTCAATCATGATTACGCGGCCGTTGTCATGCCATCGTCGTCCTAGCGGCGGCGTCAGACAGTCGATCATTGGTTGCATTACTTGCAATTATGCGTCCGTTGTGATGCCGTCGTTATCATGCCGTGGCGGTCGTGCCATCGCCGTCATTCCAGCTTAGACATCTGGTTATCGTCATACCGTCACCGTGACGGGATCGTTGTCATCCCATCGTTCCCCATGTCGTCGTCGTCGCGCTATTGTCTTTAAAGAATCACCATCCAATTGTTGTCATGCATCATCGTAAAACCGCCTTTGTCGTTTCATCGACGTCATTCCTTCTTTGTCACTATACACCATCGTCACTACGTCGGCGTTATACAGTCATTTTCATGACACCGTGCTCATGGGCGACCATGACAAGCGAGTGCCTCAGCAAAGTTGGACGATACCGGAGTATGTCGCATACTGCCGATGCAACGGAAGTCTGAATGACAACTACAGATGATACATAAGCGTGACTTCAGAAATACGGTGTCGCTACCTTGTTCGAATGCTAATCACATTACCGGCGACTGTCATCAAGAAATTAATTTTGCCATAATTCTTTAATTGCCTGCCTAATGCTTCAGCAGTGTGTCAATTCTATACTTAGTTAATTTACTTTCGCAATGGTCGCCATATCTTTGTATAGTGCGTTTTGCAGGGTGAGTGAGCAGCTGCAACCTAGTCAACAACCCCGCCTTTCCTTTTATTTCTCTCTCTTCTTGCCACACGATTAGGCCTGGTCCTACTCATATTCCCACTTTCTTTACAGGCTCATTGCGCTTATTTTCTTATGTATTTTTCAGACGCCTACCGTCTGTTCGTGAGCGCATTATTAGACGTATATTTATGCAATCGTTGTTAGTTGTGCCTCGAGTATACCTACTCAAGAACACCCGAGCTTCCTTCTTCCTGTGCATTTAAATAAAAAATAGATTTGATTGCACTGATTTGTCAGTTGATTGATTGATTGATTGATTGACTGATTGATCGATCGATCGATCGATCAATGACAGCTATGAACGCCTCCTGTTAGCAAAGAAAGAAAGAAAAGCGTGCATTCAAATTCCAGCTACATGCAAATAAATAATGAAGGTTCTCCTGCTGCGGGCGGCGCACGCGTGCACAAATGTAATATGCAAGGCTCGGTTCAGTTAGCACGCCGTTGGTATAAACAGGGGAGCCAACGGGAAGCATCGAAGTCAACATGCTCTTAGAGCTCAGAAAAACACCGCGCCCACGCAGCGCGCCCTTTGCGTAATTGAAGCGACGTACGCCCGGTTCCTGCTCTGCTTCCAGCTACAACGCACGCGCCTGATCTCAATTTCATCGTACTTACTCCTGCGATTCCTTTTCTCGGAAAACGAACGCGCTTGTTCTTTTTCGTTTCTCGCCTCATTACGGCTGTGCACTACATTATCTTGTACACCACAGAAGAAGCGTGCCGAAAGACAGAAGCCAATCTCGCTTTACTCTGGGAAACAAGGTCCCTGATCACAACGGCTTCTGGTGCTCCGCTGATCGCAAGGATTCTTCGGTTCCCTTGCGCCCCGTATCTATCCAAGGCCGTCGGGTGTAGTCGGTAACAACGCCCAGAAAAAATGGAAGATTCCTTGTTTTCTTCCAGCTAATAATCGAGTGTGTAGGAAAACGGTGCTGTCACTCAGCTTTTGCAGGCCGTATTCTCGCCAAGCAGCAACAGAACACAAGTGGGAGGCATCGCTGACAAGCCCAAAACATGAGGGCCAACTTCGGCTGGTGAAAACGCCCAGGCTATCAGCACACGGCCATGGCTAGCTGGAATAGGGTGGCCGCCCACCTTCGGGCATCAACAGCTTGATCGCCGAAATAAAGTTTGTTCACTCACTTGATAATTGTCAATTAGTGTTACGGCGCTTACGTAAGGAATTGACACAGCATCGTCACTTCACGGTTTCCAGCGCGAACCCCTTTCCACTTTAGCTTTTTTTTTTCTTTCTTTCTTCTCTGGAACTTTGTCCTGAGGATAAACAAAGTCATGCGAAGCGCTGCCGCACCGTTTCGGCTCAGCGCCCGTGGCAAGGCTTGAGTTAGCGAAGTATATATATATATATATATATATATATATATATATATATATATATATATATATATATATATATATATATATATATATATATATATATATATAGCAGCATGCCGCAGTGAATGACACGCACACGGCCTCGTCGCCTGATAGCTGTTATAGATCTCAGTGTCACGAGGAGGAAGGCGATGTGCGACGCCTGGCGACGGAGGAGTGTCGATGACACGTGTATGCCGAGAGGAATACGACGCACACATAAACGCATTTATGACCTCTATGCCCTTTGTGTCACAGTAGCACATACCGATTTCGGGGCACTGACCTGCAATGGAAACATTATCAGTGGCCCAAAAATTGGATAGGCCATATATAACAAATAAGATAAAGCCAACGAAGCCGTTGTTGTCACGGGATATTTCATTAGGTGGCCTGTAAGGCAAAATTACATGCATAGCTTTTTTGTCGCTATTCATTGTTTGATTACGCAGAACATATATAGGTCTGCGACGTGACTGCTAAGACGCGACTTAGCTGCTAAGTACGATGTCGCGGCATCGAATCCCGGCCACGGCGGCCGCATATTGATGGGGGCGAAATGCGAAAACACCCAGTGTACTTAGATTTAGTCACACGTTAAAGAATTCCAGGTGGCCCGAATTTCCGGAGTCCCCCACCATACGGGGGACTCCGCATAGTGGGGGATCAGATCGCGAATCTGGCATGTAAAACCCCATAATTTAATTTTTGTTTAAATAGGCCCTGTCACAGTCACCGCGCTTTGTCGGTCAACATTCAAGGCTATACGTTGTTTGTTCGGCGATAAACGTCACCGACACTGTTGCACCAAATCCGGGGGCTTGGCAAAGACAGCTTCGCTTTAAAAGATTATAGTGTATTGGATGTTGGAGAGGTTTGTCCAGCCATACGCCTAGCAGGCCACTTAAGGTAACGATCGAGGGCGCAATGCAAAATTACGCTTTCATTCATCGCACACACATTACCCTCAAATACGGTATTCGACGAGTGAAGTGCGGAGTGCGTAGATTTCGCGCCTTCGGCGAAAAGCAAAGGGAGCAAAGACACAGACAAAATGTGATGTGTTGCGAGCGGTGACTGTGACACGTCGGAGTTGATCACGCATTCTTGCGTCCTTTGCTTTTCGCTAAGTGGCGCGAAACCGATGTATGGACTCTCCTGTTCGCATTTCAATCGTTGAGTACTGCCGCGCACAATAACACGGATTATCGGCGGAATGAGGACGATGACCACCATGGTGATCTGTTCCGCGTTCTCCAGTTACTTCCGTGCGTTACCCCAACCGATACTCGCGAATTTCCTGATCTCATCACCGCGTCCTGTGACACTGCTTCATTGCCACGTTCGGCACGTTCAGCAGTCACCGCCACCACCTCCCCCCAAGCCCCAAAGTACGGACACACACACACACACACACACACACACACACACACAAAAAAAAAAAAAAAAAGACACCAATACTGACAGCGATGCTCCACGACTGCTTTTACGGACTACGCCAGATATAAAAAAAATGAAAGAAACAAAAATTAGACAGAAAGAAAAAAAAGAAGAAACGCACACCACCACTCGAATTCAATGTGCGCACTTCTTTTTGCGATATGGGTCAAAGGCCGGAGGCTGTCACTCCGTTTGCGTCAACTACAGGCCTTATCTGTGTGTGAAAACACGACCGAATAAGTAGCACCACGTGCATTTTCCACCTCCTTTTCACAGGAAACTTGAGGGCTGGCTCGGAGGTCGCTGCCTCAGAATATGCAAGCGATGCGTCCTCCACAGTGACCCGCGTGAGGCAAATGAACTACTGCCGACGCATCGGATGTGCGACGTGCATCCTTTGCAAACGAAGTGCTACGGTGAGAGATGTTTTCACACCGCTGTGCGTCGTATCGAATGAAGGCGATAAGCGCCCTGTCGGACAGAACAAACAACGCGTGTCGGGGCAATCGGCTCATCAGTGGTGCGCGCCACGCCTGCTCCGCAAATTGAGTGCGAGCAAAAGAGGTCAGCAGTGGACGAGGTGGCAGATAAAAGGATGAAGAAAAAAATAGGGGGAGAGAGAGAATTAGAAGCAGAAGGAAGCAGCCGAGGTGGCAGATAAACGAATAAGAAAAGTAAACGAAGCGCAGCTGACAAATGTGCGAAGTTGGCCCCGAAGTGCGGAACGTGTGCGATGACACGCGCTGTAATGTAAGACAAAAAGGGCACGGCTACGTCGGCCCGTGTTCTCCATCCCGATGTGGCGATTGTTCCTGTTTTGTATTCTTGTGTTGGTTTCAACCGCACGTGCGCACTCCAGACGCCTTTCCTGTAGACAAAGCGAATTGGAGCCTTCGCTGGGCCGGAATGGAGAGCGGGGACGACACCACCTCGACGGAGGCAACCTTTGCACTCGGCGATTCACGAAGCACAGGGCGTCGGTCCTGTTTTGTTTACATCTTGGAGGTGGGGTGGAGCTTCGAGGACAAGAGGATACGGACCGCGTGCGCGCGTGTGTGCGCGTGTGTGTGTGAGAGAGAAGAGACGCTCTTTAGAGACCAGACCTAGCGGACGTTGCGTCCTACGCTGCGATGTTTTCCTTTGTTCAACTGTACTGCATAACCAGAATACAAGCCTTCTTTTAACTTTTTCCTTCACAGTGAGTTCTGTGTTATCAATCTTTCAAAGCGAGGACGACGTGTCGAATGTCTTGCGCGTTCGTTTGCCCATGAGACCTGAATAATCTCACAAGGGAAGTTCGAGAGATGTTGCGGAAGTTCCGGAGATTTATGGGCGAGCGGCGTCGTTTGCTCCTGTCGGCTCGCATTGGCAAAGCGTTATTATTTCGATATGCAAATTCTCGGTTCGACTTCGGAGTAGGCCGTCAGTAAGGCAGGCAGGTTTCCGCTTTGCCAGGATTAGTTGACGTTCCGCGGCCTACATTCAGATGCTCATGTTTTGTAGTAAACTGTTATTATACCGACATTTATTCAATTATAAATTGCTCAGTAAACATAGCGGCCCCAGCGCGCGAATTTTTAAGATGTCAGTTACACCAGCCGAAACGCTCACGCCCGTACAGAACAATTTTAGCATTAATTAATTAATTAATTATCTGAAGGAAAATGTAGTGCAGTTAACTTGGTATGGTCTATACACTCTTAAAGGAAGCACCCTTTCTTTTTTTGCTTCGGCTGCCATGCGGCATAATGTGGAAATGAAATCATATGTGAGCATGGTGACCAATTTCACGCAGGTACTGCAACAGCAACTTACAAAACTTGTCTGTGAGCTATCGCGCATGGTCGGCAGGTTGGTTAGTATTTTACTTCACATTGTTGGACCGTCTTTGTCCCAAGACATGTCTAAAGTAGACGATGGGTACCCGCTGCATACGCTGCAGTGGTGTACTTCGAACACTGGACATTGTCTTTGCATGGTAGGCCTTAGGTAAACAAGTGAGGAATAGTATAAGCCCAGCCTGAAGTCTCTGGAGACTTCCTCCTCCCGAGAAAGATTGCAGGGCAAGGTCACAGACACGCGTGGGGAGGTGAGAGCATGTGTGTTCCGCATTACAACACACACACACGCACGCACTCACACAAAAGGTGAAGCAAGGAAAGTGGTAGCAAGGTTTAGGGTTGTATTCAACCTCTGTATGACGGTGTGCTAACGAATGAATTCTAGTAACGTTAGTTCTAACAATACGCGGGGGCGACAACTTGTCGCGACGCAGCACGTTACTGCACCGCAGGAACAGCACCCTGACAGCTACCAGGCGTCTCACAACGCTGGCCTGGTGAGGAGCGCCGCCATCGCTGTTGCAGGATTCGCACCTCGATGGTGCTTGAGAAGATATTGACAAGATGTCATCGGCGTTTTCTCAGCCGCCAATAAAATGATTATATGGTTCTAGCTTTTAGAGAACCCCGGTTGGTCAAAATTATTCCGGCGTACCTCATAATCAGGTCGCAGTTCCAGCACGTAAAACCCCCGAATTTAATTAATTTATTAGTTTTTCTTTAGCGTGAAGTTTGATGTTCGTTATGCTCAGACCGGTGTAGGCACTATGGTGTGATGCACATAACTGATCAGCAGGAAGCAACAGCAGAATGCTAACTATACGTTAACGCCATAGTGTTAAGGCCCCGTGTCGCAGAAAATACCGCTCCGGCGTCGGCGGAGTTGTCCGTGAGCGAAAATTTTCGTGTCTATCACTAAAGTTGCTCGTACATTGTCTTACATTCTTTGCAAATTCAGGGAGAACAAGGGGAATGCGGGAGATGGAAATTCAAAACGATGAGGAAAACTAGAACAAGGTGAAAACATGAGCCAACGTTTCGACAAGTGGACTTGTCTTTTTCAAAGCTTTGAAAAAGACTAGTCCACTTGTCGAAACATTGGCTCCTTTTTTCAACGAGCGTGGCGATATGGGCTTGTTGGTCGGTCATCATTGAAAGGTATCAGTATAGCGCAACAAAGCAAAGACACAAGAAGAAACGAAGACGAAGACAAACGCTTGTCTTCGTCTTCGTTTCTTCTTGTGTCTTTGTTTTGTTGCGCTATACAGATAACTCCTTTCTTCACCTTGCTCTCGTTTTGCTCATTCATGAGAAATTTATTCCTCTTAATTTTGAGAATGATAGATCACAAACAAATGTCATGAAACAAAGCACCGACATAGCATGTCTTGAAATATTAAACGGGCAAAATAACAGAAACCTGAAAATGAAATACTTTTTTGGCGCACTCTGTGCACAACCTCCGGGACCGGCCCACGCAAGAGGCTGCGTTTCCACCAGAAAGTTCGCTTCGTGCACAGCATTCACCACCAGCGTTTCCCGGTTAACACTGCGGTTACAAAGTTGCAGTTGCCGGGTAGCGTGAGAAGCAGTCAGGGATCTTTGAATGCTGTCGGAGTTCCCTTCTTAAAGGCGAAGATTAGGCGTCCTCCAAGTTTTTGTTTGTATATGATTGTTATGTATAATGGAGCGTACTGCACGCGAAAAGTCCGACTAACTAGATTTTGTTGGTCTTCTATAAAAATTTTATTGCATTTGCATCATTCTGTTTTTTTTTTTTCATATCCATAGTTGTCACATCCGACTACAGAACTTTTCCGAGGCAGCCTGCCCAAGCATTGTCGACTCTCTCGTTCACATGCCTCGGTCACCGGAGAGTCTGTTTGCGTCAACGAAATGCGCGTTAAACTCGTGAGAATAGCGCCCAGTGAGCTTGACGCAACCTCCACTATACTGCGCAGTGCCATCGGTCGGTGACAGGAGACCCTCCGTTTCAGAGGAGAAGTTCCATCACGGAACCCATCCCCCGCGTACGCCGCTAGCCAAACTTTAACCGACACCTGTCAACTGATGACGAAAGTCAAAAGGGGAGGAGAATGTGCTTTAATAAATACGTTTCAAAAACCGATACCTGCGCGTGTGACCGGAAACGAAGCAGTCGAGCAGTCAACAATAACACTGGTTCCATGATGTCGGGGAAACACGCCGCGCTAAAGGAATGCACCCGTGACTGGTGCGGATTCATTGCTAAGCGTAGAAAGCAATAAAAAGTATGTGTATCTTGCAATAAAAATTGGTCCCAGACTAGCTGGCTCGTTAAGAAAAAGAACAAGCATGCAGAGCGATGCAGAACAAACGACAGGGACACAGCCAGGATTTTAATTAATTAAGGGAAGATAAGCATACTTACACAGCACACATGTCACTGCAATACGTACATGGAAGCCGTGACCAATAATCACACCCAAGAAAAACCAACTACGCGAAACACCCTAACCTAGAAGGAACAGCAACCAATAACGAAACCATGACCACCGATAAAACATCGCTAGTCATAACGCACTACTCACATCTCTTGCCGCATGTGCGTGAACACCGGGATGCGGTAGTGGACCGGCAACCTAGCGCCAACCCTATAGCATGCAAAGCCATGCTAGCGAGTTGCCAACGCCAGCAAAGCCGAGCGCGCCGTGCAATGTCTGCCATGCATCTACGAGCCAGGGGATGCCATTCGCGCGATGGTAAATCAGGCGATCGAACGACCTAGCGACTAAATTCAGCACTGCGGTTCTACATTTAGACAGTGGTGTTGACTACAATGAAAGGACGTTTCAGTAAACTGTGTACCACTAACGCATTTCCGTCCCTTTTTCACATTATTTTGCAACTATGTAGTAGCCAGTGATCAATCGCCAGCCCTCTGGATGCCTATTATTATTATTATTATTATTATTATTATTATTATTATTATTATTATTATTATTATTATTATTATTATTTGATTTGAAAACATATTACACTTGACAGGACAAGGAAAGCGACATTCAGGCTGGCAACTGCTACTGGAAGGAACACAACCCCTGCCTATAGTCTTCAGAAACATCGAAATGGAAGATATGAAGAAGTAGAGGAAAAAAGCATGCAAAGAGCACGCATACATACACTCGTCCATCCAGCGACACCAATTCAGTTATTCATTTACTTCAGTATCCCTTCAGGCGCTGCCCGGAAATTTGTATCCGTTGCAAATAGTGCATTAACGGCGAGAGTACTGGCGACAATAAGAATGTTTAAAAACATTGTCGCATACGCCTAATGGTCGCCTATAAAGTTTCGATGGCTTCACGGCTACGACTTCAGAAGGACCGTCTGTTGGGCTATTTGGTCTAACACTGTAAATCCCCCCCCCCCCCCCCCCCAAAAAAAAAAGAAGAAAAAAACAGCGCAAGAAACATACATACACATAAAGAAGACACGAAAGACGCGGACAAGCGCTTATCCGCCTCTTTCGTGTCTTCTTTATATGTATGTATATTTCTTGCGCTGTTTCTTTTTTTTGAATTTACGGCTATGACGTTGCGCTGCTGAGCACGAGGTCGCGGGTTCGATTCTCGACTGCGGCGGCCACATTACGCACGGGACGGAATGCAGAAACGGTCGTGTACAGGGCATTGGGCGCACGCTGAAGTCGCCTCTAGATGCGCCCATCAATCCAGAGCCGTTCACTACAGTTTCTCTTACGTTCCGCCCCTCTGTTGCTTTGTTAAACCCTGTCATTCTTAGACCATCATCATCATCAGTCACCATCACGAAAGGAAATTCGCAAGACCGATCCGTCATTGTGCCTGAAGTGCATTTTTAAGTGAACTTTGCGTTTTATTGTGGCTGCCGCCGGCTGGTTTATAGGTGTTCTGCGAATGTCTGCGTATCATCGCGTATAGCGGAATGGCGCAAGCGAGCGGCAGCGAGTAGCGCGTGAATGATCGTGCTCGCCGCGCGTGCTCCACACAAGAGCGTCGAGTTCTCTCCCGCGCGGCGACTCTGGAAACAGCTCGCGTGTCGTCACTGCAGCGGCGCGTTCACCTCGGTTCGCGACGGAAAGCGTGTTTTTTTTCACGGGGACAAACTCCGGACGGCGAGCATATCAGTCGAGGTCTGCGCCTCGCGTTGCTAACAGCTGACGATGCAGGGGATTACAAGGTTAACGTACTCATTTGCGTGCATTCCGTTCGCTTCAGCATGGACAAGAATTTTTCATAAGAGAGAGAGAGACAAAACCACGAACTCCGAAGTGACTTCACGTGGGGCTACATCTAAAGCAAGTGTAGCACACTCCTTTGATCGAAGGACTCTCGCAACAATCGTTCACAAAGCCGTTCCAGTAGTAGTCATTTGAGGACGAAGGCTGAAAAATCGCGCTTCAGGCCCGACTTCTAGCATGTCTAGCACAGGCATGCTAGAAATTTTCCAAGTGAAACTGCGTAGAAACACGATTGCCTCTAGCTTTTGAATACAAACATACACACTTACTGCAATCAATAAAAAGTTAATTATTCAATTGTAGGTGATTGGGCTGCCCGCAACGATAATTATCATCTCACTTTGTGTCCCCCTGGCCACATAGCTGATTTGCACAGGTGGTCCTCGCGTGCCTACCAGTGCCTAATTTTAAGAAAACCAAAAAGCTTAATTTTGAACACCCATGCAGTATTTCCCGCACTAGCGACTTTGAGCCTTCCCTCTCCTGAAAAAATGACTTTTCATTCATTCATTCATTCATTCATTCATTCATTCATTCATTCATTCATTCATTCATTCATTCATTCATTCATTCATTCATTTGCGCTCCTTATTGAATTCTCATGCCATGGCTTTAATTCATCCAATGCTTCCCACTATTTCTCGTGCGGCCGCTTGCTTTCTCTGACGGGCAATAAACGTCGAAGACTTCCGATCTTGCTTTGGGCATCCCGTCCATATAGATTAGGACACAACTACAGTGTAGAAAAGTTGCGTATTCGTCTGCTTCGACTATAGACACACATTTTACGGGCGTCGCCACCGCAACCAGTCGCGAGACACCAACCACGGCGCACGTCCCGCATCTCCGGTTCTCAAAACACGCCTCGCAGACGGGTTATATACCTCCGTACGCTGCTCAGTAAACGGTGACAAGTGGGAATAGCTGGTCATGAAACGTAATTGCAAAGAGAAATAAATCGATTTATAGCATTTTTACTCCATTTGTCCGTCACTGTTTGGAGCGGCGACATTGTTTTGTTTTCATCAAGCGACACTTAGGCGCTTTAATTCCTTCGAAGACAGAACGGAAACTTTCCATATTGAGAGACATACCCCGGCTAACATCGCATTACCAATTAGAGGAATTCCATAAGCGAACAGATGCAACGACACGTGCGAGGCAAATACCCGAATGCTTTTTCCTTCTTCCTTCAAGCTGCTTGAGAGAGAGAGAGAGAGAGAGACCACTCGGTGATTCCTATAGGCATAGACGCTAGCTGTTCGGGAAAAAAATGTACTCATTGGCCCCCCACACTGATGGACAAAGTCTTCTGCGACAACACCAACGCAACAAAACTGCCAGTCAAAAAGTACAGGGAAGGGTACGAAAAGGTCTCGTATAGAGGTGATAAAGTTGCGAACAAGCGCAATTCAGGGCAAGTAAATATGCACATTGTCAAGGCCAATGATGCAATCTTTCAAAAAAAATAGGAACAAAATACCTGCCGAAAGATAGGTAGGAGGCATGAGCTACGATTATCAGCTATGCCCAACGAAACAATGGACGTGGGTTGCCCGATGTGTCTATCTCTGGCTGATTGGTTCAAGAGGTTTAACGTTCCGAAGCAGCACTGGAGCTATGAGATACGCAACTGTCCCCGATTACAATTTACACTGGCCTGTGTAATCAGAAATGGCAATATTTAGTACTATTTCGTTCCGAATGCAATGTCAGGGATCTTCCTCAAAAGCGAGAAAGCATAAAAATATCGTGAAGCGACTCTCATTTGGTTTATGCGTATTTTATTCTCCCTGTCTGTCCGCCAATGCATCCGGCTTCCCCGCGATGCGCACGCACGCGCGCATTCGAAACGTGCACAGCGTCTTCCAAGGCAAGGGACGACGCGCGCGATCCCCTGCGCTGTGTACGTGGGCAGACAGCCCATGCCAGTCGAAGGACGGCAACCCGACGCGATGTCGCCGTTACGTCCGGCGACGGCGAGGTTCCCGCGCAGGCACGCAAGGTCTGTCCGTGGATTCGACGGCTGCAAGCTTCGATGCCACTCCGCATTAGCGTGGGTATAGACGAGTGATACGCTCGCTTACGCGGCAGCTCTTATGCAGCACAGAATTGAACAACGTCGCTCGAGGAGCTCCCGTGGCACCGCTGGTGTAGAGAACCTCCTGTTATGCCGAGTCTGTCAAGTACGAGTGCCCAGATTGTCATGCGCGTTACATGTCACTTGCGATTCTTCACTGTTGAACGAGTAACCATACAGAATATTTAGTGGAAGTTTCTTCACAGCTGGTCGAGTACACCTAAGCACTTCTCATGAGTTGTGAATGCAAAAACATGAATACATTAATGTCCAATTGAACACAGCTGAGTGGTCATTCGAGTTTTGCGGTGCGAGTAACGTACCATACCGGTACGTGCTGCCTAAGCCAGAAAGCAGCGGCAGCCTGCGGTGCCAACGTCTCATGCCACCAATGTCCTGCGCGATAAGAGACTCTCCCCTCACGCAACATCTGGTGCGCTAGCGGGGCAGCAGATGTTCCCTTAGGCCCGATTTGCTCGGTCGAGGCGCGTTCGTGCCGAGAGCGAGCGTGATGTGGTGTCGCGACGATGCCCTCTCCCATGACGCAACGCCTGGCGCGCTATGGCGGCAGCAGGGCTGCCCCTTCGCCCGCTCTGCTCCGTCGAGGCGAGCTCGTGACGTGGCGTCGCAGCCAATTGGAATTCAGTTGCCGTTTCGCTGCTCCAGACGATAGACGCTGGCTTTATCGCTCAATGAGCCATTTGACGCTTTCGCATTAATAGAGAGTTTTAGCAGAGCGTTTACGGTCCGCTCCGCTCAGACCGGAATATCACAACAATTGGCACGCAGCCGCTCAGCAAAACGCTACTGGGAACACTGACGCGCGTGCGCACAGCACACATAGCGGCAGCGGAACGTGGGACGCTGACCACGTTCCGCTAGGAACCTGATTTAGCGGTGCGTCAGGGAGCGTGTAGTTGCTTTCGTAATCGTTTTACCGCCAAGCTGAGAGCACGTCAGTGGCATCTCTGGAAGATGCTCTTGTTAGATAAGCGAAATCAATGCATTCTGTGCAGCCACCGGTGCGCGTGAGACGTGTGCGGAGCGGAGCGCAAGCAAACGCTCTGCTAAAACTGTCTAATAAAGAGCGACGCGACAACACAAACTCCACGTTCGGCTCCAATTACTGCTCGTCTAGTTTCTTCTCTGGAAACTCACTATCTATACATCCTTTACGTATTGGCGGCAATATTGTAAGCGCGGAAACATAAAACATTATGTATCCTGCAGTGTTGCTTCCTGTATTTTGGGTCACATAGCAGAAGACTTTATTTATTGATTGATTAATAAGAGCGATGAATGGAATGCCTTGGCACTTTATACCACTTGTTTATATGAATAAAGGTATTATTATAAATTATAAAATTATAAAGACATGTTAAGCGTAATGATACTAGAGGCATTCAATGTTTATACATTTTCGAGCAAAGTCAGGCCAGCTGTGTCTGCTGGACGTTCTGAACTCGCGCACAACACTTGTTTGTTGTCCTTTCTAAGACATCAGTAGGAGTGCAAGATGCGTGCGAAGCAAAAAAAAAAGAAAAAAAAAGAAAAGAAAACAAAAGAAAGAAAGAAAGAAAGAAAGAAAGAAAGAAAGAAAGAATCAGAAGGTGCGTGTGAGCGTGCCATTTGTTGCGCAGCATGACATGAATGGCGAGTTCAATAGCTCATTTCTTTTCAGTAGTTTTGACAGAACAGCAGACAGGTCCACGGCTAAAACACGAAAGTGCTACAGCTAGCTAAGTGCGGAAAAACACCAAATTTTAGAGAAGCCAACGATGTGCCCTATTCATATGAAGAAACTTGCAGTGTCAATTTCATCGAGGACTTTGCAGGAATCACAGTCATTTTTTCTTTATTTTCTTGCAGAACAAGTTCTATTCCGCTCACTTCTTTCTACCACTCCCCAAGTATATGTGCGCTTGTGGTACACAATGAGCAAGTCCGTGCTTCGTTTCTCCGTGTGCCCTGTCTTCTCTGTTTCGTGTACCAAAAGAGCGCTAATCCTGCTCTACTGCAGGGGCCGCCGAGGCGATGATTCCCCACGCAACGTCGCTGCGTCGGGGGGAATCGGGTCTCCGCGTCGGCACGAAGTGTGTCGAAGAGAAACGCGAGACGCTCGCTCCTTGGCCTTCGAAGCGGCGTCGAATTGCCGCTGCTTCGCAGGGGCTGCTGCAGCGGGGAGGCGTCTCACGCGCGAATCGCATGCACGGGCCGTGCATGCCGTCCTTGCGTCAGCCGGAATCGCTTGGCAGCGCAGCCGAGCCAACTCGCAGAGCGTCTTCCGACGGCAGCGTTAGAAACGGCGAACGTTAGAAAGCAACCTTAAGTTGACATATTTCTTCGTGACTCGGTTTGTAGTTGCGTAAGTTTGTTGTTAGCGGAGAAAATAAAAGACAATGTTTCCGTTTTCACTTTTTGTGCCAGAAGCGAAGGTGCGGGTCTTTATTGTTCTGAAGGATTCCTTTGTGTTGTCCATTCTTCCTTTTCGTCTTTGTGTCGTTTTTCTAACCTTTCGCACCCCCATTTCCCCTTCTCCAGTGCAGGGCAGCCAACCGTGGGTATCCTCTGGTTAACCCCTTGTCCTACAATTAGTTTTCTCTCCCTTTCGTGGAGCTCCCTTTGTGCACACAGTGCATACTCGCTCCGTCTCTTATTTTTTTCTTTCTATACCTTCAGGGTAGCAAACAGGACGTTCATGTTGACTTATCCTATTCTTGCCTTCTCGTATCCATCTGTCCCAAACTCACTAATATGAGTATTCGGTTCCTTTAGGATGCAATGCACGGTTTGATGGTTCCGTGGAATAATTCTCCATGGATAAACTGTTAACCAGTTCAGAGCAGACGCTGCCCAAATCTCATGACGTCGCGAGAAGGTAGCGCAAAGACTTCGAGCATCTTTCACGTTTGTGCCTTTTCTGACTTACCAAGACAGCAGTCGCGGGTGGAATGAGGTTTCTGATGTTCCAGATATGTCATTAATAAAATCAGCTTAGCATTTTTTCTACGCCGGCCGGTTTATGACTGTCAGCAATACGTATACACTCATATGCACAAACTAACGAGCGCACATTATGGCACACCGTTTGTGCGGCACTGCAGAATACACAGCAGCCGTCGTAAGCGCTCAGACGAATCAGCTCGATGCGAACGTATGCAAGCGTCCTGTGACACGCACAAAGCCCAACCGGGCAAGGCTATAACCCCCTGGAAACAATGACGTTGTCTTCATTACCATCACTACTCAATTTAATTGCAGCTGCACCACCTTGATCCTATCACACTTCTCGTACATAAAAATAAAATTATATGGAATATATAGGTAAACGTGCATAACATGTTCTCCAAACGAGATACGGCTGGAACGTTTCCTCCCTATGCGAGCTCAGAGGACTTGCGCATAAACTCACTTATGCAAACATGAATAAGTAGACATTCATGCATACAGACTGAGATACGGTGTTCTGTATACCAAAGAATTATCTGCGCGTGCATCCCACGCGTACATACGAACGCAAGATCTTGGTCAAGACGATAAGACAATCGTATACCCAATGGCAACGAGTGTGCATGGTCTTTCATTCTTACTTTGTTTCTTTCTCTATTTCTGTTGGTTATTTATTTCGGAAACAGTTACAGCGTAGAAACGTGACAACACGAGTGACAAATTTCGCCTAAAGAGGACCAACCTTGATCATTTATCGGCCTAATAGACGGAGGGTAAACTTTTTGTCCGGAAGGAGGGAGACCATTTTCGCTGTTCAGTCAAAATTGCGATTTCGTAGCGACCGCGAGCAACCTCACAAAACACATAAATACCTCATTGTGCCGTGCATTGAGAGTTTCCTCGGAGGCCACCGTCTCTCGTCGGCACATAGTGGAATCGCCGGGGGGAGACTACATCGCGCATTACGCAACAAATCTGTACGCCGGTGATGACGAGTTTCTTTGTCAATGTCGGGAATACACGCTCTGTCTATCACGGCGGCCGCCAACGCAATTGCGGCAAGGAATGACATTTGAGGATGTCGCCCTCACTTCTGCAGATGAGGTGCAAGCAAGCTTCAGATCTCGTATTATAGGCCTTTTTTTATTTCTTGCTGTCTTTCTGTTTTCCTCATGAGACGTGCACGCTAGCGAGTTTTCCTCGTTAAGCTCGTCGTTTGTGACCTGTTTTTCTTAAGAGGGTTCCAGATGTGAAGCTGGCTCATGGCACTTGGCCAAAGTGGTGAGGCGTTCGCTCCAAGCGTTGGACAGAGAAATCTATCGCTGTTGTTCTTTCTCAAGGGCTCCCTTGGCCATGCGTTCAGGGAAGCTCTTGAAGATTAGAGCACCCTCTGCGCAAAAGCAATTGTACATATAGCATAAATTAATCAACGAATTCCAGCATTTATTATAATTTTTCAGCTTTATGTTACAAGAGTACATATAGCGCGAAGTGGTAATAACAGGAAGACAAGAGACAAGGACTACCTGTTGCCTTGTTGTTAGAACTTCGCGCTATACACCCTTGTAACAGTGGAATGTCAACTAGACCAATCTGCCACCATTTCAGGTTGCCTCATTTCTTCTGTCTGTCTGTCTGTCTGTCTGTCTCTGGGTGCGTGCGTGCGTGTGTGTGTGTGTGTGTGTGTGTGTGTGTGTGTGTGTGTGTGTGTGTGTGTGTGTGTGTGTGTGTGTGTGTGTGTGTGTGTGTGTGTGTGTGTGTGTGTGTGTGTGTGTGTGTGTGTGTGTGTGTGTGTGTGTGTGTGTGTGTGTGTGTGTGTGCGCGTGTGTGTGTGTGTGTTCAACAGGCATTCACATTAGTTATTCCTAATACTACGTAATTTATAGGGGCGAATCGCGGAACAGGTATACGGAGACTGCGTACTGCATCTCTTGTTTCTTCGCACAAACAAACTCCAACGCGCGCCGCTATAGTGGCGCGCGTTGGAGTTTTAGTTCGCTCGCAAAATGTTTAGCTACAATAAAAGATGTCTGTACGAATTTGCTCAAAATGAGGGTATAGATACGAGCTGAACATTCCCGGCTGTGCCGTGTGTGGTAAAATTTGCGAACAGATGCGCGTTGAACACATTATTCTACGCATCTATGGGGGCGTCCCCCTCCCGAAACGTTTATCAGACTTTTTCTTCTACTTTATCTTACTATAACAGCGGGGCATACGGATAAGAGAGCTACCGTTTGAGAACAAAAGAAAGGTGCCATGGAAGTGAGCTTCGAAAAAAGCGCCTCCCAAGAGAACATGTCCACGATCATTTCCTAATGAGTTATTTCAGACACACTCTTTAAAGAGTACCCTCCTTACGGTGTTATTATATAAAGGAATGAAATGAAATCTCTTCCCGGTCTTGCTTCCAGGCAGCGTCTTCCACCTCATAGACCGATATGCAGATATACTATCGCGATCGATGTGAGTTGCAACACGAGAGTCCGTTTTGTTTGTTTTTCTGCGTAGGTGCTGCCATGCTGCCATACAGTGCCTGTGTGGCAGCATGACAGCGCCTACGCAGAAAAAAAAATTGCTCAAAGGCGTTCCGATTAATGGTAGCACTCTGTTTACAAGAAAAACGACACTTGTCACATTGAAAGAACTGACGGGTGTGTGCCGCGTTGCAACGCAGAAGGCCACAGAAGCGCTGCTGCGATTTTTGAATGCTACCGGACTGAGTGACCGCCTGTGATAGAGAGCTGAAAACTGTTGCTACGACGGCGATATCCGCAGCGGATTTTCTCTTAATCTGGCCTTCCCCCTTCCGCCAGTGCATTGTAGCCAATCGGGCTCAGTCCTGGTTGACCTCCCCTGCCTTTCATTTATCATTTTCTATCTTTCGCTATATATATATATATATATATATATATATATATATATATATATATATATATATATATATATATATATATATATATATATATATATATATATATATATATATATACAGAGAGAGAGAGAGAGTACATGGTAGATGCAGCAAGACCGCAGCTTTTACATAACCCGCGGTGGTCGCATTTCGATGGGGGCGAAGTGCAAAGACTTTCGTGTCCCGTGCATTGGGGGCACGTTAAAGATCCCCTGGTGGTGAACATTAATCTGATGTCCCCCACTATGGCCCGCTTCATAATCAAAACGTGACTTTGCCCGTAAAACTCCAGAATTCACTTGATTCTCCTCGCTTTTGCCCAACAAGAGGTCACCAACTTCGAAGCTGTCGGAGTCCCCTCCACCCAAACTTTTCCTGAGCACACATTGCCAGCTTGCCTGTATATGGAATCGGACCGTATCTCCTGGAACTGCGTTTTTCATCAACGTTTCGCACTGGTGCGCCTCACCTTTCTTCAAAGGTTCGTATGGATAAGCTAGTCCATAGGAATTTATAGATTACAGTGTCTATAAACTGCTTATATCCTGCAAATACAGGTTAATAATCGATCAGTCAATCAATCAGTGAGTCAGCCAATAAACCAATGTTATTAACTTGTTCAGGAACGACCTGCTCGTCCTGGTACTGGCCCGCGTAAGAATTAGTATAAGACACACACACACACAAACACACACACACACACACACACACACACAAACACACGCACACACACACACACACACGTCCTTTCAAGCGTCCACCTCACAGTATTTGGCTGGGTACAAGAAATAGGTTCACTCAGTCAACAAAACAGTGGCTTACTGAGGGTGGGAATAGGCAGATTCGAAGGATTAGGAAATATTCGAAGCGTGACCCCAAGCCTACATGGTAACTGTTACATGGACTATCTATTTTTGTAATATTCTCCTCGCTTAGCCCACAGCCGCCTCGAGTGCCGCCGTCGCATTCGACGTCTTGCGCTCCCTTATCGGGGCTCTCTACGCGGCAGACAAGGCAGGCCGGCAGAGCGCGTCGTCCGCCGGAAAAGCGCGCGCTCGCCTACGGACAGAGCTGCACTCCAGCAGCTCCAGGATCGCTAGAGCTGTGCGACGACGTGCGGGCGCGGAAAGGCAACAGGAGGACAAAGGAAGTTCGAGCGGAGGCGAACGAGGGGAAAAGAAAGAAAGAAAGAAAAGGTGAAGAGAGAGAGAGAGAGGGGGGGGGGGGGGGCACTCGCGGTGATGGCGAGACGTACGGGTCGCCGCGATAAGAAAATGTGCCGAAGGCCGCCCCGGGGCAGAAAGGGGTTTCTCTTGAGATCTCTCGCTTGCCGCAGCGCGACAAGCCTAGTTATAATGACACGCCGGTGACCAGGCAGCCTGTACCAATCGGCAATGTGAGGCCTATTACAGCGGGCTGGCGCGTTTGTACTGCGCCTGTGTGTCCGGGACAGAAGTGCCCTAGTTACTTCCACAGCGCCGCGCACAGTTAGCAGAGGCCGTCCTGTGCACGCGTCTGGCTACCTGCGGATGAAACAACTTTTGAACGAAAATGCATGGAGACACAGTTTTAGCGCGCATGCGCAAACACCAAATTCAGGCTGTGGAAAACGGGAAGCGTATAGCGTGCGCAAATGGTCAGTGCGCAACCACTTTCTACGTGCTCCAGTAATAAAATTGCGTCAGCACAAATTTTGATTGCCATTTACGAAGCAAAACACGTAATGTCATAAGTGTAGCCCATCTTTTCTTCTTTTTTTAATCCATTGAAGAACAGCCTTCCCACATGCATAATGCAACTGACCATTGAAGAATTAACAGCCTGCCCACGTACATAATACAGCTGTCTTATGCACCTACTCATTCCCACCAAATTTGTATTATTCGACTTTAATTATTGCGAGCCATCATCATCATCATCATCATCATCATCATCATCATCATCGTCATCGTCGTCTTTAAGTTCACTCTAAGACGAAGGCCTCCCCTAGCAATCTCCAATTACCCCGGTTTTGGGCTAGTTGACCCCATGTCATACTTGCGAATTTCCTAATTTCATTACGCCACCTAATTTTCTGCCGTCCTCGACTCCGCTTTCCTTCCCATGACACCCATTTTGCAACTCTAGTGGTCCGGCGGTTATCTACCATATGCATTACATGGCCTGCCCAGGTGCCAGAAATCTGGCTCGTTTGGTGTCAGCTAGAATATCGGCGACCTCCGTTTGCCCTCTAATCCACACCGCAGTTTACATCCCGCTAAAGTTACGCGTAACATTTTTTCCTTCCATCGGTCGTGACGTGGTCCTTAGCTTCTTCTCAAGCTCCCTTCTGGGGCTCCATGTTTCTGCCCCACATGTTAGTACATGCAGAATGCAATGATTGTAGCCCTTTTCTTTTCAATCTACAGCAATAAGCTGCCGATCATGACTTGGCAATGTCTGCCGTACATGCGCGTCCCCCCCCCCCCCCCTTGCGCACTCTTATTTTTATGCAAATCTCCTTCTCATCGTCAGGGAACCCTGTCAGTAATTGACCTATATAAACGTACTCTTGGACAGATTCAAGAGGCGGACAACCAATCACGAATTCTATGTCTCTAAACAGTCAATTGAACATTACCTTTGTCTTCTACCGCGCCAATCCTCAATCCTTTCGATACGCGAAGGGCGGTATCTCAAACAAAAATATGCGCACACAGCGTGGGCTACGCAAAAATCCGGCAGCCAACGTAATCAGCGCTTTTGCCATAGTTGAAGCGTGCCGAAAGAGAAGTTGGAGAACATCGGGGGGAGCCGTGGGATAGAGAAGAATAAAGAAGTTAGAAATGACGACATGCCGTTTGTTTCATCTATTTGATACGTTCGGGCTTATTACATATCTTGGCGCAGGCGACAAGTGAACGAAGATGTGGGTGGCTTTCTTCGTGGAGATGTACAACGACCGAGTGGTATTCAAAGGCTACCAAGTCCAGGATGACTCTCCTGTCGACCTCCCAGTAGACACAGCAACGGGTGAGCTCCTGGACCATGGTCTGGATCGAGCTTCTGTGTCGCCCGAAGAACTTGTTAAACGAGATTCGGTGACGGTGAATATCCCAGTGGACCTGTCAGACCAGCTGGTACTCGGACGACCGTTCGGTCGTGCAGCGCCATATGACGAGTACTCAACAATTTTCGCAACAGAATGCCATGGCGAAAGCTCTCCCGTCTGCTTTACGCCACAAGGGAACCCACCCAGTTGAATTTTTACGGCCTGAAACTTTTGACGGGTCTTCTATAACCCAGAAGGAAGAATCACTTTTTACGAAGCCGCCGCGAAATACAACGGGTGGCTGCCTGAACAAGACCGGGTCTTAAACGTGCGACAACAACCCTTGCGGAACGGACAAGGTCAGACAGGCCGTTTGGGGTCGCGGCGTGAACCGCCCCTAACGACGAATGTCGAGCGCGCTGTGTCTACAGGCACGCACCGTTGTGTCTAGCACCACCTCGCCTCCCATACCCGGCCACAGACACAGAACTTCCCTGCACGGCGACATGCTCTCGCCGCCGATGGGTGTCACGTGCGTTCGCGAGGCGTCGTCGGGGCGCCGGGCGTTGTTGCGGATTTCCGCTCGCTCTCGATTTCGTATTCGGGGCCATGATCGCGAACCGATTAAACGACCCGCGGAAAAACACCGTTTCTATTTCTCCGCTATCTGTCTCGAATGGATGCTCCGTTCGCCACACGCTTTCATAATCTCGAATCTTTCCCTTTATTTCCTACATCACTCTTTCGAATATACTTCTCGCGGAGTCCTCGCTCGTCGCTCGCGAAGCTTTAAGGTTCTTGTATCTCGTTTTCGTGGCAGATCAGTTGCTGGGGGCCCCGTTCAATGCGAGGAAAGCGTAGAGAGCCTTTCAACTCCCACTTAAAGGAGTTTCTAACGGCGCCGCTATTTTTGGACGGCTACAAAGAAAAACGAGCTCTCGGGGCGCAGATTCCGCCGGCGCTCCCTTGTGGGGGATGTTCTTGTACTCAACACGAGTGCACGGCGAAGAGCGAGCTGATTTGCATATATCTTTGATTCCTCTTTATCATTTCTTGCACCCCTCCCCCTTGGGAAGCTATTACAGCATAACTTATTTGATCGATACAGTAAAATTTTTAAGAACTATTTAGTTGCTTCGTTGGCTAGTTTAATTAAAAGCTATATCTCGGGAAAAATCTAGCGTGATTGCCAAGGAACGAAATAATACTTCGCGTCCTTATCTTGAGTTCAGGATCCAAACCACGGCGCGCACGGTTAATCGCAACAAAGGCAATCTGCCGTCAATGTATGCCAAGTGCCTTATTCATGCTTTGAGCCGCACATAAAAAAAGGGCGCCAGCTCTGACGCTTGTTTCATTGCGAACAAGCCTCCCGTGCATGGGGGAGCCGAAACGTAAATATATTTTTTTAAACCACTTTGGTCGGTGTCCGGACCTCTTCTTTTTAAGTATGCATCATCCCGACCAGATGGGCTTCCGTCGTACTCTCGACTTCATCCGTTGGTTATTTTAGTTAGTTAAATCGTCAGGCATTCAAGTCTGTCAGTCAGTTGGTCGGTCGGTCGGTCGGTCGGTTAGTTAGTTAGTTAGTTAGTTAGTTAGTTAGTTAGTTAGTTAGTTAGTTAGTTAGTTAGTTAGTTAGTTAGTTAGTTAGTTAGTTAGTTAGTTAGTTAGTTAGTTAGTTATACCACCAGGCATTCATCGCACAGCGCTTACTTGTCCGATACGCAGTATCCGACATCACAAATGGTTG